>NC_056733.1:1608692840-1608760340 GCF_019279795.1 Protopterus annectens | reverse complement strand
AATAAATATAACATTTTATTAGATTGTGCCACTATTTCCAAAGACAAAGGAATAGTTGCATTATGAATCTTAATTAAAAAAATGTACATATATATAATAACAATATACAAAAATACAGTAAAACTTTCATAAAATACATACGTTTAGGCATAAATATACACCTACTGATTATGAACAGAGATGAAAACTACATTTTTGCTTTTACAAGCAAATTGCACATTCTGCTATACATTTACTTTAAAATGAGATAAATGTAACTTTTTTTGAGACAGTATTATTGTTTGGTTCTCATTTCACACAGAAACACTGACATGAGATTTAGATTATACTGTCCTTTTAAGCATGAAGAAAAAATGGGATATTGTTATCATAGAATCACAGGAGGTTAATAAGCTATTAATCCAGAGGTCATTTCAAGCCTAGGCGTTTTATCCCAATGTAAAACCATGGATACTCTAATCAATACCCATGACTGTATTTAGTAATGACTGCCCATGTGCAGGAGGGTTGTGGGGGCTATCCCTGGTAAGAATATATGATGCCCCATCCACTTGTCCAGGTTCCTTTTGAACAGAATCATAGGGGTGCTCTGCTTCACATGAACTGGCAGCCTACAAAAAGATTTAGCAGTCGCTGGGAGACAAATCTATCCCTCCAGCACGTCCTATTCAAGTTGCAGGCCATATTTAGGTCCCTGGAAAGGGTAGCTCTAATCCCATTTGATTTATGGATGTTCAGCAGATTCATTAGGTTTAGGCCAGAGATTGCTCTGTAAGCCAGGTATAAGTCTCCCCTAAGAAGTCTGTATGATACAGAATATAGTGACAGGGACTTTAGCCGGTCTGTGTAAGGCACATGCTGGAGTCCCTTGATCTTCTTTGTTAGAAACTTCTGAGGTCTCTCCAATTGCTTCAGGTGCTTAGTATAGTACATGCCAAAAGGGGCGGTGCACTCAGTTATGGGTCTGATTAGTGATGAGTACAGAGGGGTTAAAACCTCCTTTGTTCTAGAGATGATACCTTTGCTAATCAAGTATGCTATGTAGATTGCCTTCCTTACTACAGTAGATACATGGTGGTCAAAGTTAAGGCTGCAGTCTACTTGTGATCCTAGATCCCTTACCACTTTGTTTGTACTTAGGGAATTGTTGTTAATATGATGATGTGAAGGGACATTGTGTTTATTGAAGGGAATGACGATACACTTCTTTGCATTCAGTATGAGACTGTGACTAAGACAACAGTTGTTGGTCTGCGTAAGACGCTCCTATCGTATACTGACATAATTTGGGGATTCAATAATTGCAGCCAGTTTGCAGTCATCCACAAACTTGGTCAGCCACAGCCCATTAGTTTTGGCCTGAACTTCTGAGAAGTATATAAGAAACAGTAGGGGGTCCAGCACTGACTCTTGTGGCACCCCCGCTGGTGACAGGTCTGCTGGTTGATGTGGAATCACCCATTTTGATAGTGTGTGACTGGTTTGTGAGCCAGTTGGCAACCCATCATACAACAAAGGTGTCTACGTTCAGTTTGCTAAGTTTATCAGTAATGCCTGAGTGTAGGGGTTGTGTCAAAGGCCTTTGCCAAGTCAAGGTAAGCTGTATGCACAGATTTGCCCTTGTCAATGGCCCTGCCCACATTTTTGAAGAAATCCACCAGGTTTAACAGGAAGGCTCTGCCCTTGATGAAGCCGAACTGGGCCAGATCCAGGGTTTGGAGGTCGCTTATGGTTTTATTTATGAGGTCCATGATGACATGTTCCATGGCCTTACAGATGAGGCTGGTCAGACTTATGGGTCTATAATTCCCCAGGTCTGTTGCTAAGCCACCTTTGTGGAGGGGAATAACTGTTGCTGTTCTCCATTACACAAGAACAAAGCCTGTGGATAGGCTATGACTGAAAAGGGTACTTAATGGTGATGCTAGTTCACGTTTTAGTTTCTTTAGAAGGCAGTCTGGGATGCCATCAGGTCCCACAGATAGAGGCAGAGTTTTTTGCTTTACACAAGGCTTTAATAACCTGCTGTTTAGATATGAACGGTGAGGAGAAGTTGAGGGCAAGGTTTATGACAACTTTGGAGGGGATAGGAGAATGAAATTTTCACCATATTTGTCCTCTAGCAGGTTTGCTATACCTGTGGGATCAGTGTATGTGATACTGTTAGTCACCAAGTTCAGCACATGCTTGGGTCCTAACTTTTAGGCTATGTATGTAGCTGTAAAAGGCCTTATGGTTATCCTTGGATAGGATTGCTAGGTTTTTCACAAACTTACCCTTAGAAGACTTGACATGTTGTCTTATTTGCCTGTTGAGGCTAAGGAGGGTGCTTTTCCACTGTTGGGACCTCGCCTTAGTTTTCTTGACAGCAATTTTTTGCATTTGTTGTAAAGCTTACTGATGCTGGATGTCCACCCAAGTGGCTTGTTTGTACTTAGCACTCTAGCTTTGATTCTCTCTGGAACAGCTGAGTCTATACACCTATACTAGTGATTATACAGGGCTTCAGTGTAAGCTTTGGTGTAGTTACCACTTCCAGCTGGGGGTGGGGTTTGGAATGCATTTATACCTTCCCCTAGGAGGTTATAGCTTGCCTTGGTGAAGTTTTTTAGTCTGACTTCACCCTTTGTGAGTTCTGGTGTTAGTGCCAGTTCGAAGGTGACCGATTTGTGCTTAGATTTAGGTAACGAGGGTCCGACAGTTGCAGTAGTACATCTGTTTGGCATGTTAGTGAGGACTAGATCTAGTATGTTTGTTCCTCTTGTTGGGGTTTGAACAATTTGTTCCAGGGCATACGAGTTAAAGTCAAGGAAATGTTGCGCATAAGAGTAGGTTTCCCAGTTGATGGTGGGATAACTGAAATTCCCCATGACCAGAGTGTTTGGCAATATTTGGATTGACTCTAGTTTGGTCACGTAGGCCTCGTGCGCATCATGGCTTATGGAAGGGGATCTATAACTAGCTATGATTTGAATGGGGGCCTTACCCGCAGTAACAAACTGAACTTGGAGTAACTCCATGGAGTTGTCCAGTCTAACTAGTCAGGAGGTGAATTTATCTGTAATATAGATAGAAACACCGCCTTCTTTGGTTTTCACATGTTCATCTTGTATTCTGAAGCTGTGGAAGGTATTGTATCCTTGCAGGGCCAAGGTACTCTCTGAAGCCTTGAACCAAGTTTCTGTGACTGCACAGACATCTACATCTTCAAGTGATAGAAGTGCTTCCAGGGTGTGCAGTTTTTGGTTTAAGCTCCAAGCATTTAGCAGCATAACCCTTATTTTGTTATGATTGACAATTTTCATGTTGGCAATTTTGTTTTGGACACCTTGCGTAAAAAAGGCACTATGGGAGAGGCAAAAGCCTTTGCCAACAGCCAAAAGCCTAGTGGTGCCAGGTGCAAACCGTCTCTACCAAAGCAGTGAGGTTTGTCGACCATGTCATCCCAGGCTGACATTGTTGAGAACTGAAATGGCAAAAACAAAGCACCCAAGTGGCTACTTAAGACTATGGCTACAGCTTATCAATACAGCACCATGCCAGCAAACTGGGGCGAGTGAAATGTTATTACAGAATGTGCTTAATTGTTTATTCCAGGTGTAAAGGCACATATGCTACATTATCTTCATTTAACATATTCATTGTGTTGTTGTGTCTTTCGGCTTTTCCCGGTTAGGGGTCGCAACAGCGGAACTCCGGTCCGTTAAAGATTGGCAGTAGATTTTTACGTACTGAGTTGCCGGCCCTGACGCACAACCTTCAACGAAGGTATGCCCATTCACGCATGTCTCCACACAGAACGCTCTAGCTAAGAATCGAACAGAACAACATTTTACTGTGAGGCGACAATGCTACCGCAGCACCACCACCGCAGTTCATTGTGTACCAGTCTAATTTATTGGGGGAAGAAGTGGCAACCATGAATCTAGTGACAGAAAATGTCACTATTATGGACAAATATATAGAACTTCTGCTTCTGATGTAATAAATCATTAAAGACATTTTTTGCATGTGTCAGTACACATGTCTAGTCTAAGAAAGCATCATATCTTACCCAAGGGGAGTATAATGCATCAATGTCAGTCTATGATAACGAAATGCCTGTGAAATCTTACATCTATTATTTTATTTACGAAAAGGTAAAACCCATATAGACTGAGCATACATAGTTAAGAAAGACCATTTCTGAGACTGTGTCAGTGTTGGCTGCAATCACAGAGGCCACTACACCTGGATGTGGCTGGACTTGTACTTATGGCCACAGATATTCATCATTTTCCAGCCTTGGACACCTCACTAGTCTGCATGCTCTCACATCCATAGTTCTACACAATCAATATCCTGTGGTTAAACAGACTGCTACACCTCCTTATGGTCACCATTCAGGTCATGGACACTACATTTCTATTGGCTCCTAACATAGGGCACTCCATCATGCTTCAAGCCTATGCTCCCATCGGTCTAAGCAGTCCCTGCTACAAAATGCATCCAGCCCAGAGATTGTACGCCACTGTGATACAGTGCCAAAGTTTCTGACATGGTTATTGTTCACTGCCACTGGACAGTGTGCTCTCCGACTCCCCAGAACCAGCTACCAGCCTGTGCGACTACCACATCCATCTCCTTTATAATAACATTATTGTCTCCTGTCACTGCACTCCTCCCAGTATGTGCAAATGATGATGACTGCGTTCTTCCCACTCCCTAACCTGAAACGGCAAGGTATCATGTGATGCACGATATGTGGCCAGTCCATGTACAGTCCTTCATAGCCTGGGTGTAACACTAATCAGCACCAACAACTGAATAAACAACCAGAATGAAAAAGTTGCTGAAGGAATACCCAGGCACACCCACTGATTTAGCACTTTCATTTTACTTTAATCGAGAACTTCATCAGAAATAATACTCAACAACACTCGCACATTAAATACAAATTAAGCGTAGTGAGATGTAAGATCAAAAAAATGTAAAGAAAATTTATATAAAGATATTGAGCATAATAAGAAACATTTTATAGATACATAAAATGTGGAAGAAGTAAAGACATACAAATTGATAAAATGGGAAGTGGTACAACAAAATGTGGCTCATGAAACTAGTGCAAATATATTTGAAAAAAGGTACCATTATATTGGAGAACTCCTTAAAAACACCCAAATATGCTAAGAGGGATAATTGTAATACCAAATGCATTATTTATCTTGCTATGTGCTCTGAATGTTCAGTATTTTATACTGGAAAAACAGAATGGGCATTGCAAAAAAATTTATTTAGGAACACAATTATGATATTTCCAGATGCACATTAACAACACCTTATTTAGACATTCTACTACTAATTGTACATTGTATGATACATTTTTATGTATTATACTTAAAAAGGTGTTCCCCCAACCCCACAGAAGGAGCTTGAGAGGAAAAATAGGTTACAAGGAGCTCGTTTGTCAGTTAAGGTTAGACGCAACCCATTTTCCAGGTATTAATGATGGCGTATCCTTCATAGCCATCCTGAAACAAAAGGCAGCAAAACTGTGAACACCATAACACAATGAATGCATAAGTTTAAGTCAGTTTTTATTGATTAGTATTGTATATTTGTTATTTATTATTATAAGTGCATATTTGTATATCTTAGAGCTTTTAAAGGTATGGGGAAAAGGGTCACAGGTTAATGATATAGGTTAATGCCAGAGTTTTTTTTTTAGATTATTCATTAACCATTTGTTTATTTTAATGGATTTGTATTTGGTTTTTAAACTGTTTAAGGTTTTGATCGGTGGTTGTAAATTAAAAATGATTGATCAAGTAATTTGTAACAATCTATAAATTTACAGACTTGAGGGCAAGAAGTCCTGTTTTGTATTGTATTTGGGACGAAAAGCATGTCAAGCTTCAGGTGACCATTTTTGTTGACAACTGTGCTTGATTAATTTAATAAATTGGTGGACTTTACATCCTTTGGTCGAGTGTACTTCTACAGTATCCTCGCACTGGTGTATTGTTTCTTAGTAATTTCAGTCTGCCTAGGGTCTTAAAAGGTAAGTGCATATTTTCAGAGCTGCACAAACTCATTTTAGCACAAGTAAATCAGAAGAACACAGAAAACACTGATAGGTAATCACAGCTAAAAAGATACGTATGCTGGAGGAAAATCTGTTTGTGCCCTTTATTACAGATAAAAAAAAACAGGGTGATGTGACATACTGCAATAGAGCATAAGGATTTACGTCAGTGTTGCTACATTGGTGGATTACTACTAGGACTGCATGCTGCTTCCTAACATCCCCTTTTTAAATAAGGGTAGTGGCTTTGGTGAAGTCATGTCTTGCTTCTACTCAGCAGACTCCTGTTGCCTAACTGGTGATCTGTGCTGCGTGTCCAAAGTTGATTACGGACTGCTTCAACTTCAACACATAACTGTCTTGGATGAAAACAGACAACTGTCTTGGATGAAAAAGTCACCACTCTACCCGAAAGATAAACTTTAAGCTACACTAGGTATAAAAGTCTAAAACTTCCATTTCTGCTGCCTGCAAACTGACTATGGGCTGAAAGGCCCCCTTCTCAAGCACATCTATAATGAATAGTTGTGGCAACAGATAACCATCATGCACGAAAAAAAGTCACCAATCTACCTGGCAGATAAACTTTAAGCTACACTAGATACAGAAGTCTAAAACTTCCATTTCTGCTGCTTGCAAACTTTGACTATGGGCTGAAAGGTCCACCTTCTCAGACATGTCTATAATGACTAGTTGTGGTCCCATAATACATAACTGTCTTCCACCTTCAGGATTTGTACAGACACCCATAAAGCTGACAGACTTTTTTCCATAATAAAGTAACTCTCCAACTGGACTAAACTCAATCTAGGTAGCTGGGTTCTTAAATAGTAGGGAATGAAAAAGTACAGTTGTGTACACTTACCATAAATGTAGATGTTCGAGTGTATTCACTGTTGCAGTCATTACACTTGGGTTATCTGCTTGCAGGTAGCACTCAGTCGGCCTGATTAACAAAGTCTTGGGTCCTGCGTCGGTTGCTGTCCCTTCTTCCATGATGTCAGGGGTATATAACATGCAGCCGACCCCATTACATCAGTTTTTCTTGCCCCAGATGTCAGGTGCCCCCCTAATGGGAAGCAATTAAATATAAAAGTACAAAGATATACCTCCAACAAAAAAGCAAATACACCAAAAAGGCTTTTAAGCATAGTAAAGGAAAGTAGAGGTATAGCCAAAAGAAGTTAGGGGGCTGGAGGGAGGGTAACCAGGACTGCAACAGTGAATACACTCGAACATCTACATTTATGGTAAGTGTACACAACTGTACTATGTTCTTCGTGCTTCACTGTTGCAGTCATTACATTTGGGTAGATTCCCAAAGCTATGGTTGGGAGGAGGAATTTAGATAGTATTAGGGCCAGCTATAAGGGCCAGCTATAAGGCCCTGCAACACTGCAGTGGCAAAGCCAGCTCTGGATTTAGAGAAATTTGGCAAATGATAATGTTTGGTGAAAGTATGTACAGAACTCCAGGTAGCAGCTTCTAGGATTTAAAACCCATTTGTCCTGGGTAATGAGTTCCCACTTCTTTGCATGAAGAACAACCCCCCCCCCCCCCCAAAAAAAAGGGGCAGTCAGTTGATAAGTGCTTGGAAATTTTAAAAGGAAGTCATTGAGACAGTTTATCATAGGGGGGGGGGGAGTCTTATTATTCCCAGATTTGGAAGTGGAGGCCCTCCACTGCTTAGTTCTGCATGTCCCCTGGGACTGAAACCTGGGGGTTTTTGCTGTGTCTGGGTTTGGCTTGAGAAGACCTAGAAGGGGCTGGAAAGGACCAATTCTTAGAGGGCCATTGCCTACTAAATCTAGGAGGCTGAACTTGTAAAAAATCTTTAACAGCTTGCATAGATTTAGCTTTATCTTCCATCTTTTTAAGAACTTCCTCAGCATTGTTGCCAAACAGGCGGTCCTGATTTAAAGGAGCATCCAACAATTTAGCTTTAACATGATCAGGCAAAGATTGCTCCTTAAGCCAAGCATGCCTTCTGAGCACAGGCCCAGTAACAACAGCCCTGCAAGAGGCCTCTAATGAATCAAAACCACATTACAACATATGTTTTCCAACTTGTTCAGCAGACTGCATTAAATCCTGTAATTCTTTATATTCCACTCAGCCAGGAATCAACATCATTTTCTGTTTAAGCAGTCTAATAACATGTTGCTGATACTTTAACATATGAAACTGGCGGTTTAAAGCCCTAATGGCCAAGGTTGCAGAAGTGTAAACCTTCTTACCCCATCTATCCAGCGCCCTGGAGTCTCTATCAGAAGGGGTAGGATATTTAGCAGTAGAAGCCTTAATACCCTTGGGCCCCTGTGAAATAGTCTCTGGATCTGCAATAGGATTTTTAAAAAGGAACTTGTGGGACTCAGGGATCCTGTAGTATCTGTCAGGTTTTCTGGGAGCAGGAGGCAGGGAATCAAGGGCCAAACTAGACTCCGAAAAAGCATCATCAACAATGTCTAGTACCGGAAGAATAGCTAAAGGCCTATGCTGAGGTAGGAGAAGGAAATTCCTAAGCCTCTTTTTTGAATCAGAAAAATCCTGGCTTTCCCAGTGGAAATGCTCCCTTAGAGTATGTAAGTTTTCCCCAAAAGAAAAATCCTCAGGAGGGGAAGCGGAGGGAATGGAGTCTTCTGCATCAGAATATTCATAAGTAGATAAGGGCAAATCCAGATCATCAAAAGAATCAGAAAAAAACAAAATCCTGATCAAGATTCATAATCAACTTCAGTCCTAGGCCTCTTAGAAGGGGGGGGGGGGGTGGCTACCCTTGATTACAGTTATCAGATCTTCTGCCATTCTTATCATTTGTTTTTTAGGCATAGAGGTCTGAGCATGTGGCCAGGGCATCGTTTTTTTAGGCATGGATCGAGATTTAGGCCTAAGTAAAGAAGGAGGCGTTGATTTAATACGCAAGTCCGTAGGCCTGAATACACCCTCAGAAGCCGGTACCTGCACAGCGGCTCCAGACCCATCCAAGGTAGAGACATCTGCGGGTTCCATAGTTGAAGCATCTTGCGGCATACCTGACTCTAAATGGGTCTCAGTAGAGGCCTGCGAATCAGAAGTAGCGGGTATCAGTGGCTGCGAAAACGCTTCAGTGAGTACCGGTGAACTGGCGACTGGCTTAGGAGAAGCTTCGTCGGCAGTTTTGGACCTCGGCGGCCTGTCTCTGTCTTTATCTTTGCGTTTTTTCAGAATCTCGGTAGTCTGATGGCTAACTGACGACATTTCTGGATAATTAAACCGAGAACCAAAATATTTAGAGGTGAAAATATACCAATGACGGATAGTGTGCTGATTAAATAAAGCACAAAACCGACAGCAAGGTACGTCATGGTCTAGGCAAGGAATACAGTAAGAATGAAAATCTTTATGAGGTATTTGCTTTCCACAAGTAATGCAATTATTAACTTTTGCTGACATCAGTAAGGAGCAAGAAAAAGTTTCTCCAACTGGGTACTTAGGTTTAGTTGAAGACTTCGGTTCTGAAACTCAAAAATGAAAATTTCAGGAGTCGACCAACCGGCACTTGCAAACTGCTTCTGCTTCGGGCACCGCACGGCAAGAAAGACTGATGTAATGGCACTGGCTGCATGTTTTATACCCCTGACGACCTGATGTCATGGAAGAAGGGACAGCAACCAATGCAGGACCCAAGACTTTGTTAATCAGGCTGACTGAGGGCTACCTGCAAGCAGATAACCCAAATGTAATACTGCAGCAGTGAAACATGAAGAACATCTGTATGACCATCTCAAATTAATTTCCTCTGGAGGTAGATCAGACCAAGTGGCAAACAACTCTCTCATCTACCTCACACAGTATTCACCATCATCTTTCTCAGGAACACAAATTAACCTGATGTTTGTCCAGTGATCTCTGTCTCCTAGTTACACCTGCTTGGCTTCTAATTTCATAATCTTAGTCCCCATGCAATGGCAAACATCACCCAAATGCATGCTCACCTCTGTATCAATCCAGATGCCATATAAGGGTCTTTTCCATTTCCTCCACACTCCAATTAAGCTTCTCAACAAAGTATGAAACCTCTGAATTGATCATAAGCGGCTTCTGCATAATTAAATTATGCCTATCACTGCAGTCTGGAAATTCCCTCTCTCCTTGGGTGGTCTGCTCTCCAGCTAGCAGGTCTGTGCTGAAGCTCTGCAAGACCATGGGTCTGTTAATGGTTTAACTGCTGCAATCATGTTTACTGGACTCTTCTTTTAAGTATCACTACTCAAAGGACCGCAGACTAAAGCCACATTTGCAAAGGATTGTAAAAGGATTGGCAATAATAATGGCTTAAGAAACAATGTTGAGATGAAAACAGAAGACAGCTAGAGCTCAAGGATGCCACATACTTTTGGCTGACTTTTTATCAGAAGTTCGTTAAAGTTCTGTGCTAAAATCAAAGCAACCTGTATACTCTAAGTCTGTCAAGAGTGGAGGCACACAGGTAAGAGCTTAAACTGAAGGTGGCCTTTAAGTAACTCAAAAGGGAATCAATATGACTTGTTTGAGTTTTGTTTGGTTAAGTAGCCGTTAGACAACAGTGGAGTTTTTTTGGAGATGAGGAGCAAGCCTTAAGCATATGTGAACTAGGCAACATCCTTAGGTACTCTGCTTGTAGGGGCAATCTTTCTCTAGTCATTCATTCATTTATTCTTTAGAGGAATGTTTCTTTGCTCTAAAAAATAAATAAATACATAAATACAAAAATAAATAAATAAATAAATAAAGCACCACAAAAGAAAATGTGCCCTTGGAATATTTGGTCATCCACAGGAAGGTACTCCAGTTGATTTGATGTTCACGTAACATAAATCACGTTAAGTTTAAATGAAGCAAGGTCACAGGAATAGAGACGCAACATTCAAATGTAGGCACAAAGGAAATGTAGGAAGCCTATAACAAGAAAAATAATCAGAGACCCTGTAGAGGAAATTTTAAGAAAATATGTATAAAGCAGAGAATTGGGGAAATCAAGAAAAAGCACAAATGGAAATATTTATGGAATACTTAAACTATGTCAAGATTACATGTAGATGAGGCTCACCAACTAACAGTTAAGATAGGAGGAGATGAAATAAAAATCATGTACAACCAATCTACAGGAAAGTCTCCAGGAACAGATGGTATTCCGGTGGAAGTTTGGAAGTTAGGAGGAAAGAAAGTGATAAAAATCTGAAAGGTTTTGTTTAACGGTATTTTAAAAGGACTGGCAATATCCTGGAAAAAAACTGTGGTGGCAGTTAATACCTACAGATGGTAAAGACCAATCTAGTTCAATTTTATATAGTCCCATCTCAATTCTAAACCATGATTATAAAGTATTTATATCTAAAATGGCTAAAAGAATAGCAAAGGTGATACCAAAATTGACAGAGATATGAACTAATGTGGTTTTGTGGAGGGGAGCAAACATTTGACATTAGTAGAACAATGATGAGCCAGAGGAAGCAGAATGTAACAAAATACTGCTATCAGTGGTGGGCCTTGATGCAGCAGAGTAAGCTAGGATTTTGAGAGTAGGGCAATGGAAGCATTTGCATTACCTGATACAATAATAAGGTTAATTAGAAGGATATATGAGGGATTAGAGGCAAACATCAAAGAGGGAGGGTTCTTCTCTGATACGATGTGTCTGAACACAGGAACCAGCCAGGGGTATCCTCTTTCCCCTTATACTTAGCAGCACTGGCAAAGACAATAAGGGACTCAGAAATTCAAGGATATAATTGGTATGGTGTTCAAGAAAATATATTACTTTGTACCTGATGAAATCTGAAAAGCACATCTCAGTGTTGTGGAATATTCTGAGACAGTTCTGTTTTTTTTGGGATATAAAATTAATGAAGATAAAACAAAGGCTACAGCTATAAACTATGTGCCCACACATAGTTTGACCTAGCAATACCCATATTTTTTTTTACGAGTATGGGTATACAAGGATTCAGTTATGGCAGCTAAGGATACATGGTAAAGAGACTAAACAAAAGATAATACAAAAACTGAAAAACTGGAAGCTCTTGCCTATGGATATGGATTGCAAGATACAAGTAGTAAAAATGTTTTTAGTCCCTTTAGTTTCATGCACACATCAGGGATATTTTATCAACCAGATTAATAAATAGTTGGAAGATTTTATTTGAGAGGGGAAGAGTCAAGTGGGATACGCTGGGATGATTAGGGGAAGAGGGCAACAGTCAAGTGGGATACGTTGATACTCCCAACAGAACAAGGAGGTTTATGATTACCTAATTTGAATTCAAATTGGAAAGGGATGATAAAGAAACAGGGAGGGTTAGCCAATAAATAAGGAAATAATGGATTTTGGACACGGATTCACAAGGAGAATAACACCAGTCATACAGAATATTATATTCATAAGGGAGCAGAAAGTATGATAAAAAGTAAGCCAAAATGGGAATGGAGATTAGAGAAGGAAATATAACAACATGGGAAGAAGCCAAGAAGACATTTGGATTGCAGGCTAATGATTGCCTTCTCTATCAGGGATTGGTATCAGAATACAGACAAAAAGAAAGCAACAGAGGAATCCTAAATGAAATGACCTGCACTGGTTGAGTTTTTAACTGAATCTAGAACAGAAGCTGCTGTTAAAAAGAGATAATTATTAGGACATATAAAACATTGCACAATAACTACAGGAATCAACTAAAAGAGGTAAAAAAAATTAGGAACAGAGATTAGATATGCAATTCACAAAGAAGCTAATGGAGGAAACATGTATGACTCCCAAATATGCAACAAAGTCTAGAAGATTTAGGATTTTTGCCGGAAGTATTTGGATGGATACTTTTCACCTTAAGCAGACTTCAAAGAATTTTTCCTCAGGTAGATGGCAAATGGATGAGTGATGGAGAAGAAAGAGGTAACTGTAACATGTTTTTGGGAGTGCAATGAGTTGGCAGACTTTAAAGAAGTACTTTGTTAAGAATAGTGGGTGAGCAAATGAGTGCAAGTAAGAAAATTATTTTTTTTTGAGCTGGGATACAAGAGCTGACTTGCCTAGACACAGTAAGGCCTTCATAAGTGTAATACGAATGGCTGCCAAAAAAGAAATTACTAGAAAATGGAAATCAAAATCTAAACCAACTACACTTGAAGTAGTGAATATTGTAATTGAGATAAAAGAACAGGAAGTGGGATCTTTAGAAAAGGGTAGGATTAAATTACACAGAAAAAATGGAAAATGTGGAAAATACATGTAGAATAATGTTTTGGAGAAGGAGGAATAAGGTTTAAGACAAAACAAGAACCAAATAATTTATATAATGTGGTTATACATCACATATATTATTTTATATCCTACAATATTTGTAAATGTGAACTTGTTAATATATTTTCATTACGTTTATACAAATGTTAAGTTTGTATATGTCAAGTGATAATTCAATAAAGGTATTTAAAAGTGTAGGCACAAAGGTATCTGAATGGATGTTTACTTTTTATTATAGGAGATGAAAACAGGGACATTCTGCAGAATTGTGGACAGAGTTTGAGGAATGGCGCTGTGTTACTACTACTTCTAAAATAATGCTGGCAATGATCAGCCAGATACTTTTTGGCAATATTTCTGGCTTTGAGACTTGTGTGGATAGTTTAGATGAGAGTAGTGGCATGGTGAGATTAAGTGCTATTACTGTTTTTTAAAAAATTGCTGGCAATTACTGTTTTTTACAAAATTGCTGGCAGTGGTCAACCAGGTATTTTTGGCAGTATTTCTCTGGTTTGTGACTTGAATGGGAACTTGACTGGAATACTTTAATATGGCAACTTGCTTGTGTGGACTGTGCAGGTAAATAAGACGTTATGTACTCACCATAATGTTCCATGTTTGTTGTCCATCTTGCCTTCATTCTTGCTGGTTGGTTTTGGAACCGAGCATCAGTTCCAACTTGGCCAAATTCAGAAGCTTGAGAGCTTCCACTGGCTCGAGGCTATGCCTTATCCCATGATGCACAGGGAAGATTACCCAGATCTTTTTTGCAAGCGAAGGCATAATATCAAATAACAGTAAACACCTAGAGTATATGAGATCCAGGAGAGAAACAGAGACTCCATAATCCAAAATAGATAAAAATAATCCGCCCGATACTCCAGGAGCGAAGGAGGGGGATGGAGGGTGGGACGCAAGAATGAAGGCGAGATGGACAATAAACATGGAACGTTATGATGAGTACATAACATCTTAATGTTATGTTGTCCTATCTTGCCTTCATTCCTTGCTGGTTGGGACAGCGCCCCCTAGCACCTTCTTTCTTGGGTGGCTCAAGGGAATAAACTCCTCAGAACAGTGGACCCAAAGGAAGCCCTGTTCCGGGATGCCATGTCCACTTTGTAATGAGTAATAAAGGTATGAGGCCTGACCGATTTGGCTGTTGCACAAAACGAATCCAAAGGTAGTCTGGCCTGGAAGGCAACAGAAGTTGAAACAGCTCTTGTGGAATGACCTTTCACTTTGCCTGATAATTGTCTGTGCTTAGAACTGTATGTGAAACACAATCTATGAGCCATTTTGACAGTGTTACCTTAGAGACTGACAAACCTTTCTTTTGATCTGAAAAGGGCACAAACAATTGTTCCAATCTTCTGAAGTGTTTGCTTCTATGCATGTAAAAACGCAACTGCCTATAAACATCCAGTTTGTGTAGTTTATATTCTGCCCTGTTGCCATACTTTGGACAGAACACAGGTAATTCAATAGAATGAATAGACTGGCCTCTGAGCACACCTTAGGTAGAAAAGAAGGATTAGTACATAATGAAACTCTATCTTTGTGAAAAAGTATGTATGGGAGCGTACAGTTAAAGGTTGGAGTTCAGATACATGTCTGGTGGACGTAATGGCCACCAAGAAAAGTGTCTTCCATGACAAGAACTTTATGTCACATGATGATGCAGGTTCAAAGGGAGGTAAAATCAAATAGGACAGAACAAAATTTAGATCCCAAGGAGCTGGAGGTTCTCTAACTGGAGGTCTTGGCAGGAAGGTCCCTTTTAGGAAGGCCTTGCATAGTTTATGAGACATAATATTTTGCCTCCTATCACCAATATGAAAGTTGGATATAGCAGCTAGCTGGACTCTAACTGTAGCAGTTGCCGCCCCTTCATTAAAGAGTTTAGTGAGAAATTCTAGCACTGCTGTAATGGGAGCCGTAAAGGGATCTATATTGTTCTCAGAAGCCCAGTGTGAAAACCTCTTCCATTGGCTAGAGTATAGTTTCCTGGTAGACTGCTTATGAAAAGAAATCAGAATATGTCTAACTGCTGGGAAGAAGTCATGGAGCCTGGCTATTTGTGAAATTGAAGCAGCCATTCTGTCAACTTTAGGGTCTAGATCGATGGATGGAACGCCCCCGAAAAATGGGTCAGCAGATCTGGAACTGGGTCCAGGATCCACGGTTCCTCCTGAAGATGGGAGGAAAGAAAGGGGAACCAAATTTGTTGAGGCCAGTATGGGGCAATGAGAATCAACTTACTTCTCGATGTGTTGGCTTTCTGAAGAACCTTTAGAATCAAGGAGAAGGGAGGAGAGGCATGAAGTAATCCCTGGGGCCAATCATGTATGGGTGAGTCCCTCGGAGACTCCCCCGGAGGGGGAATTAGGCAAAGTAGCTGCTGCATTTGGCATTCATGGACATGGCAAAAAGGTTGCAGCAGGGCTGACCATATTTGCGGAAAATCTCTTCCACAACTTCTTGCTTTAGTGATCACTTGTGAGGCATCAGAATGGCTCTGCTGAGTTTGTCCGCTATCATGCTGGACTTCCCCAGGATGTGCGTTGCTGTCAGAAAACATTGAGAAGTGACTGCCCATTGCCATACTCTGAGCCTCTTGACATAAGGGGTAGGACCTGGCTCCTCCTTGTTTGTTTATGTACCACACTACTGACATGCTGCCTGTCTGAATTGTCCTGGAATGTTGGCAACGCGTACAGCACCGCTCTCATCTCTAGGACATTGATAAGCAAGTGGTTCTCATGTTCCTGCCAGATGCCCTGGACAGTCTTACCCAGATAATGCTCCCCACCCTATCTGAGAAGCGTCCGTGGTCAGTGTGGCTGCTGGTTGCAGAAAAGGAAAAGGGCGGCCCATGATCAACTGGCTCATTTGAAGCCACCACCGTAGGTCCTTTTTGCATGACTCTGTAATAATAATCTTGTGAGACAGTGGTAGATCTTGCATGGACCACTGGGAGAAGAGTAGCCATTAGAGGATTCTCATGTGCAGACACGCTAGAGGTGCTAACACGACTGAAGCCGCCATGGTACCCAGAACCTGCAGTAGTCTTTGCCTGTTATTTTGTTTTGGATATCAAGTTCCTGATTTGACGGTGTAGGGACTGAATCCTTTTGGGGGTAAGTCTTGCCCACATTTCCCTCGAGTCTAACTCTACACCTAAGAATATATGACGCTGCGAAGGCAACAAGGCAGATTTTTTTTAAATTTACTAAGATGCCCAGGTTGGCACAAAGATGAACGGCTCCGCCCCTTGCTTGCTGTAGTAGATGCTTTGCGGTGGCGGTTAGTAGCCAGTCGCCTAGGTATGGAAACACGTGGAATCACAAGTGCCTCAAGTGAGCCGTAACCACTGCCATGCATTTGGTGAACACTCTGGGGGCTGTAGTGAGACCAAAGGGGAGGGCTCGAAACTAGTAATGATTGGCTACCAGCCAAAAGCGTGTCTCCTGGATCACTTGTCCATTTTTATATGGTAGTACGCATCCTGGAGATCTACTGAGCACATCCAATCAGCTTTCCCCAGAAAGGGAAATACTGACTGCAGTGTCACCATCCGGAACTTTGATTTTTTTTTACAGACTTATTTAATCTGCTGAGATCCAAAATGGGTCTCCAGTCTCCTGTCTTTTTTGGAACTAAAAAGAACCTTGAGTAAGTTCCGGATCCAACCTGGTCTGCGGGGACATTTTGGATGACACTTTTTTCTAGCAACTTCTTAACTTCTAATGTTGCACAGTCCCTTTGAATGGGTGGAGTATCTGGGACAGATTGTTTTTCCAAAGGAGGAGTGGAAAAGGGTACTTAATAACCTCTGGATATAATCGTTTGTACACATTTGTCTTGTGTGATATCTAGCCAGGCCTTTGGGTACAGCTATAAGCATCTCCTGACTGACTCACTGATGGACAGATGGGCCTCCATTCAGAAGCACTGAAAAGGCTTCCCAGGAAAGGATTCCCTGTCACCCTGGTTCTGCGGACCTCCTCTTCTGAGAGGTCACCATCTTCCACTGTTACCTTCCCCTCTGTCCCTGGGGGAAGAATCACCACGTGCATCGGGAAATACTCTTTGGGACTTGCGGAACCACATTTTCCCTCCTCTCTGACCTTTGGGATAAGGTCTAGTGGGGACGGACAAACGAACCCCAATGGCAGACAGAGTTCTTCCCTCCTGTTCACACCCGGTCAGGGTCTCTAACAGTGGACCCAAACAATGACGAGCCATCAAATGGGGCATTAGTGAAGGAAGACCTGAAGGATTCAGCAAAGTTACACAGGCGCAGACAGGAATGTCTCCTTAAGGAGATTCTTGAAACTGCTGCCCTTCTCGCTCCATCAGCTGCATATAAAATCAAATGCATGGATGAGTTGACCACTGAGTTTAGGTTGGACAGCTGAGAAGAAACCTTGTCCGAAACTCCAGCAGCTACAATACCCTGCAGGGTATCTCCTAGCTCTTTCAGGAGATCCCTTTGAAGTCTGGTAAAATGGGTCAAGTAATTCAGCGACTGAAGTATAAATTCAGCTGAAGAGAAGGTACGCTCCATCGTCCAAGAGCCTTTATTCGGTGGATGAACAGATGAGGAAGTTTCAGATAATTCCTTTTTGGTGACCGCCACCACCACCATCGCATCTACTGGAACCTCTTTTGTCAAAAATGCTTTGTCTGGGGGAGCAGTAATGAATTTTTTAGGCCTCCTCAGAACAGGCTCCACTGTATTGGGAGAGCCCCACACCTTTCGAGCAATAACATTCATTAGCTGGTCAAAAGGTGGAAACACCCAAGAGGCGGTAGTGAGACCCAAAAGCTTCCAGGTACACCGACTTGTCCTCAGAAGGATTGGTGGACTTCCAGCCACCCCTCTGTTTAAGGATCTCCAAGATGTCTGCAAAGGAGACATCCTCAGAGGGGGACCCTTCCGAATCATCCAGGTCAATGTCTGATGTGATGGACTCATCTGGGGAGTCTATGTGCTTCCTCTTGCACAGCCTCTTCTGAGGGACCTCCTGAGAGGGGTACTCTGGGGAAGTTTCGGAAGAGATAGTCTAACCCATTAGGGTTTCCTGGGGCTTAGGGTCTCTGTGCTTGGGTTGGAGCGATGGTGCTGAGACTGACACAGGCGCTTTAGCAGGAAGAGTGCTCAAACTCGAGAGTGGAGCCGAAGGTGACAGCACTCTCTCCATCAGCTCAAAAGCCCCCTCACCCCACTCCGAGGATGTCCCCAGCTCCGGAGAGACTGACCACGAGGCAGAGTGGTTGGCTCCAAAGCTGATGTAGGAGTGGAGCTAAAGCGTGCCAAAGCCCCGAGAGGAAGAATCAGCTCAGACAGCTGTCCAATCCGACTCCCCTCTCTGGACCCGATGAGAGAGCATCGGCTCCTAGATTCCCCAGATTCCTACAGAACCGAGGTAGTCGGAGAGTTCACTGGAACCGATGACCCTGTTGAAGGTCTCAGTTCCCATGTTTCCACTACTACTGAGAAGCCCCCAAACGGGTTGGAGGAGGACTAGAAGGGGATGGTGCCTTGGTCAGCTCCGGTTCCTTATGGGTTGGAGTTGACAAAATGTTTGCCAGCGCCGGTGTACAAAGCAGTCTCTTCACCACCCACTTCACGTCATCATCAGATAAGTGCCTGGAGGAATGGGAGGACAAAGAAGGTGATCTTGTCCTTTCCAGGATTGGAGATCTTAAAGTCAGAGTAACCGGCTCCAGAACTGGGGACCATCTCCTGACTTGAAACTCTATCTGCTCTGTAACTGGCAATGGAACCAAATAGGTAGACTTCTCGGAGCCAAGAGCCCTTGGTTCCGAGCCAGGTGATTTTGAGACAATTTTTTTAGGCGGCTCCGAGGCCGGATCTGTAGTCAAAGTTCTTTTTCCAGACATTTTCACATTAGAGGAGGAAGAAGGTGATTTGCAGCTCTGAGAGCCTTCCAAGGCTTCAGAGAATGGAACCTTTAGTAGCCCTCTCACAATTAGTTTCTTATGTTCAAGTACAACTCTACTACTAAAGGCATGGCAGAAAGTACAAGACTCCTATAAGTGAAGGGCACCCAGGCAATAAACGCAACTGGTGTGTCCATCAGTAACAGACATATTTTGGGAACATTTATCACACTTCTTGAACCCTGACTGTCTGGGTTCCTTATGATCCTTCGACATGTTAAGATTCTCAAAAAGGGACAAAACTAATGAGAAAAGAGAACCCAAAGGCAAAAGCTTAACAACTCTGTTACCTCACAAAGTTGAAAAATAACCTGAGACCAGCAAATACATCTCTAGACAGATCTGTCTACAAGGAAACAATATTTAAATCACCAAAAACCTAAACTACAATAACCACAGCACACAACTACTCTACTAATAGTGAAAAAACGTAACTATGCATAAAAAATAACCACAGCACACAACTACTCTACTAATGGTGAAAAAACGTAACTATGTATAAAAATATATTAATGGTGACCACACACAAAGAACAAGGTTGAAGAAAAAACCTCGGTACTTACGTATTATCGCAACCAGATTTTCGCGATAATTACTGTTGCTTCTTGACGTTTACATGTAAGTGTTAAAGGTGTGACAATGTCAGAGAAAGGGTTCTCTTTCACAATGAATGTGCTTTTAGGCAGGGTTATCAGTAACAAATGACAAATTGAATGCTGTTGTTTCAGTATGCACTTTGCCGCCAGCATGTCATGTCGCTGGCAGTAAAGTGCATACAGACTTCAACTGTCATGGCTGCTGTCTGACTTACTGCAATTGCTGACTACTTTTCTCCACAAAAAAAGGCACAGACACAGGAGTAATGGTTTTGTTCCACTTTCTGTTTTTTAACAATTTGTTAACATGGGTTCAGGTTCAAATGAAAAACCTGCTATATTCCACTAACGACAGGAAGAAACGCATCATCAGACAGAAAGACTTTTTCTGTACTGTTTTTACTAGATGTAATCAGGAACCCTCAATCACCTATCAACATCATCAACCCTGCATTTTTACAAGCATTACTGTCATTTTCCCATTGCAAAGGTTATTATGCAGTATGCTAACAGTTTTTTTAAGAAAGGATTACTTTACGACCCAAAAAATTCCTGTCTGTGTTTTCCTTGTTTGAGGGCTTCGTTCCTGACAGTTCAAAAATTCCATTCATCAGTAAGACAGCATGGGTGACAATTCCAGCCTGCACCTGTAATGCACGCAAAAAGTGAAGAGTATTTCTGAATGTTTTTCTGTCCCTCAAGGTAATCCACAGGTTTTTCAACAGCCAAAAGGAGTCTGCACAACACTTTAAAGTGTTTCATGCGCTAGTCTGTTTTCAACTAAGTGAAATTCGCAACCAGGTTACGATAATACATAAGTACCAAAACCTCTAACTTAAACGATTCCTCCTCGTGACTACAGGGAAGGCAACTGAAGGGAAGGGGAGCGGCCCACTAAGTTAAACGGGCCGCTAGTAGCCCTCTAACTCAAACAAGCTAATTGAAAGGATAAGGGGGGAAACTCTCTAACTAAAATGAGCTTCAGAAAGAAACAGGATGACTACAAGAGAGAGAAAGCTGACAAGGAAAGGGAACAATGGCCAAAAAACAGCAACGACGGGGAAAAACACACAAATTACTCCCAAAACTACAAATATCCAAACTATTGAAAAACGCTATTAATAAGCTTGAACTATTTTACTAAAATATCAATAATAAATTTAACTTGGCCAAGAGCCAGTCAGAAGTGACCCAATCTGCTTGAGCGGCAAACGAGATCTGGTAATCTTCCCTGTGCATCATGTGATAGGGCATAGCCTCAAGCCAGTGGAAGCTCTCAAGGTTTTGAATTAGGCTGAGTCGGAACCGATGCTTGGTTCTGAACCCAACCAGCAAGGAATGAAGGCGAGATCGGACAACATAACATATAATATTTTACATCCGTTATGACTAACTGCTGGGTGAGAATTGGGGTTGTCTGTTTGAAAGTATATGACCCTCTTGTCATTTGTTCAGTTTAAACAGGGAATATCTGGCTTTGCAGGACTTGTGTGCATTTATGAGAAATAAGATGGACTACTTAACTGGACAAATGATTTGCACAGAGTAGGTACAATTGTTGTGGTATTCTTCTATGGAGGAAAATGACTAGCTGCCTGCTGCTGTTTGCTTATTATTTTGGTTTTGTAGGACTAATGTGATTATGTGCAGCAAAAAGAGCCATGTACTTAACCATAACTTGGCATCTGTGCTATCCAGTGTCATTATTCATTACAAATGGTTCTTGGATCCGAGCCAGCAACTGTCAGACAGATTCAGAGTTCAAGCTCCTGCCCTTCTCATAATCCCCTGCTGTGTTCTAACTCTCAGACTGAATTTGCTAAACCAATGGAAATGCAGAAGAAACTGTACAAAAGATCACAACATTCCAAATACAAGCCACTCAAGCTCGTCAGCATCCCAGGAGGAAGGGGAAAGAAGAGCAGGAATGTGATGAATAATGACACTGGACAGCACAGATGCCAAGTCACAGTAAGTACACAACTCTTTATCTGATGCTATCTGTGTCATTATTCATCACAAATGAGTCCGAGTCCCCAGCTACTATGTACCCTGTGTCCAAGGAAGGATATGCCAGAGCACAGAGGAATCAAAGGAAGCCCTGTTCCTAGACACGAAGTCCAATTTGCAGTGCAAAATGAAGGTGTGTGGATTAGACCAAGTTGCAGCAGTACAAATCTCATCCAGGAAAAATCTAGCCAAGAAGGCTGAAGATGGAGCAACAGACCTAGTACAGTGACCCTTAACTGGTCTGGATAATTCCAAATGCCTACTATCATAAATGTAGGAAATACAACTAGCAATCCACCTGGAAATAGTCACTTTGGAAACTGTCTGGCCATTTCTGTTTTGAGAAAAGGCCACAAAGAGCTGGTCCAACTTCATAAATTCCTCATTCCTTTTCAGATAAAAAACGCAATTGCCTATGGACATCTAAACAATGCAAGATGTAGTCTCCCTTATTAGAGTAATTAGGGAAGACCAGTAGTTAAATCGATTGATTGAAGATATCCTCTGAAGCCACTTTGGGAAGAAAGGAAGGATCTGTTCTAAGGGACACTGTGTCCTTATGAAAGATCATGAATGGAGGCTTAATACTTAGGGCTTGAAGTTCCAAGACCCTTTTGACAGAGGTAACAGCCACTAAAAAGGCCATCTTCCAAGCAAGGAATTTAATATCACAAGAAGCAGCAGGCGCAAAAGGTTTTTGCGTCAGGGACTGCAACACCAATGTCAAATCCCATGGTGGTGATGGATCTTTAATAGGAGGTCTAAGTAGAAAAACTCCTTTCAGAAAGGCTTTGCACAGTTTAGAAGAAAAGATAGGTTCCTTATTCAGATGGAAATTAGAAATGGCCACTAACTGGAGCTTAATCTTAGAAAAACTCACCCCATCCTGAAAAAGGGAAGATAAAAAGAGTAAAACGTCAGTAACAGGGGCAGAAAAAGGATCCATATTATGAGGTCTAGCCCAGATAGAAAACCCTTTCCATTTACTGGAATAGACCTTCTTTGTAGATGGCTTTTGAGAAGTCAAGATAATGATCTTCACCAGGGAAGAAAGCCTGGACTGCGAAAGGATTACTGGAACTGGAGAAACCATGTGGTTAGACGAAGGGTTCAGAGACTGGGAAGTGGAAGCCCCCTGGGATGGGAAATGAGATCTGAAACAGGATCCTGTATCCAAGGCAGATGCTTCAGATGAGACCTTAGGAAGGAGAACCATGCCTGGTGAGGCCAGAAAGGGGCAATGAGGATAAGAGGGGTCTTCAGGCGATAAGCTTTCTGTAAGACTTAGGGTATCAGGGCATCAGAAGAGTAAGAGGAGACCTGGAGGCCAATCATGAATCAGAGCATCCCTGGGTGACTCCCCCACTGGAGGGATCAGGGCAAAGTAATTGTTGCATTTGTGGTTGACTGAGGAAGCAAAAAGACTGCAGCATGGTTGACCCCAATGGTCAAATGTTTGTCTTGCCACTGATGGATTCAGGGACTCGAGAAAGACCTGCTGTGTTTGTCAGCCAGCACATTAGAACTTCCAGGAATATGAGTTACAAGAAGAAAGCACCTGGAAGATATCGCCCATTCCCACACTCTCATGGCCTCTCTACACATAGGATAAGACCATGCCTCCCCACTTGTTGATATACCAGACCACCCCCATGTTGTCTGTTTTAATTGCTATGGTCTCCAGATGGAGGCACTCCTGAAAGGCTTGCAATTTTAGGACTGCTCTCATCTTCAGGATGTTTATGTACAATCTGGTCTCTGTGGGGACCACCTGCCTTGTCCTGTCCTGAAAATGCCCCCCACCCCATCCCACCCCAACAGGGAGGCATCTGTGATCACTGTGGCCTTGGGCGGGGGAAGACAAAATGGTCTGCCTAGAAACAGGTCCTGAGACTGAAGCCACCAAGCGAGATGATTCCTCCACTCCTGAATCAACTTTATCATCATGGACATGGGTTGAACCAGAAAGGACTACTGGACTGCTAGGGTTCATTGAAGAACTCACATGTGATAGCTGATGAGGGGAACCAATTGAATGGCAGCCACCAATGAACCTAACAATTGCAGAATCAAATGAACTGATGGGCGTGCTAGCTCTAGCAAAAGAGAGACCTGACATTGGATGAGTTGAACCCTGCAGGGAGGCAGTGCTGCAGTTTCCGATACAGTGTCCAGATGGACCCTGATGAACTCCAGGTTTTGGCATGGAACAAGATTGGACTTGGGTCGATTCATAGTGATGTCTAGATGTTGGAAAAAGCTGAGGCTATATCTGGAGCCCATGGACAGTCGATGCCTCATGGGAGCTGTGAGGAGCCAATCGTCCAGGTATAGAAAGACCTGGAAACCTTGCTGTTGGAGATGAGCTGCCACCACTGCCATGCAATTGGTAAACACCCTGGGGGCTGTGGTGAGTCCATAGGGCAGGGTTCTGAAATGGTAATGACTGGCACCTAACCAAAGCTCAAGTGATTCCTGGAGCATCTGTTGATCTTTATATGATGGTACTCGTCCTTGAGATCCACTGAGCACATCCAATCATCCTTGCGAAGGAGAAGCAGAATGGACTAACAGTGACCATCCAGAACTTGGACTTTCTGACAGATAGATTTAGCTAGCTGAGGTTCAAAATCAGATACAGATCCCGTTTTTGATCCTCATTGTCCTGTTGAGACTTCTTGGATGGCTCTTTTTCGAAGAAGGTCTTGAACCTCAAGGTAGGCCAACTCCCTTTGGCAGGGTGGAACATCCGGGAGAAATTTTCGAATTGGATGGGGCTGAGAAAAGGGAACGGAGTAACCCCTGGACATAATTTTTAGCACCCACTGATCAGAAGTGAGACTTGTCCAGGCTAGTGGGTGAAGGGAGAGTCGATCCCTGAATGCCTCCAGGGCAAGGCAGTCGAGCAGCATCTCAGGAATGATGAAAGGGCTTCTCTAAAAAAGGTTCCTGGAAGCCCTGGTTCTGTGGACCTCCTCTGCCCCTGGGATGGTGCCTGCCATTGAACCTCCTGCTCTGGCTTGCAGAGGATGAATCCTGGGGAGTGTCCTAAATGGAAAACTGAGTCCTCTGGAGACCACTGGGGAGCAGAACACCTGATCCCTACCATGGAAAGAGTCTTGCCATCCTGCTCACTTTGGGTTAAAGTATCCTTAATGGACGGTCCAAACAAGGTGGAACCATCAAAGAAGCATTAGTGAAAGATGCCTTAAAGGGTTCTGCAAACCTGCAAAAGTGAAGCCAGGTGTGCCGTCAAATGGCAATACCAGTGCCTGCTGCTTGAGAGGTGGCCTCTGCCAAATTGGAGATCAACCTTATCGAAGTCAGAGTAGACAGCCTCAGAGAGACCAGTTTGAGACTCTCCAGAGGCAACAACTCTGTCACGGAAGTGGTAAGCTCTAAAACCAAATCCCTCTGAAGCCGGGTGAACTGGGCCAAATAATTAGTTGCTTTCAGTTTGAAAGTAGCTTAGGCAAACACACGGTTTTCAAAGCAGTCAATCACGCAGGACTCTCTGTTCGAGGGATGGACTGAGGATCTTGCTCAGCTAGCTCCTTCTTAGTAGCAGCAGCCACCATGATGGAATCAATGGGGACACCTTTGCTCCAAAATGTTCTATTCTTGGGAGGACTGAGGAATTTGTTTTTTTTTTTTTTTTGGTACAGATTCCACAGTGTCTGGCTCCTTCCAAGCCCTGCTGGCGATAAGGCCCACAAGCACGTCATCAGCGGGGGACCCAGGTAGAAGATGGGCCCATCCCGAAGGCCTTCAGGAACATGGACTCCTCAGAAGGTGTTGGGGAAGACCAACCGCCTCTTTGCTTGAGAATGTCAAGGATGTCCCCAAATGACACTTCCTCAGGTGGAAGTCTGGGGGACCCATCTCCCTCCTCAAAATCTGTGTCCTCAATTAGGGACTCTTTGGGGGAGTCCAAGTGTCTCATCTTACACGTTCTCTTCTGAGAGAGTTCCTCCATGGTGGGATCAGGGGAGGACTCGGAAGAGATGGGCCCCCCAAGTGGGGTAGTGCCCACCTGAAGGCACTTGTGAGAGGGCTGACTGGATTAATGATGAGGCCTAAGCACCCAAACCTGAGAAAGGCTGGGGAGGACCTAGAGGAGACAGAGAGGTAACTGCCAAACTGGAGAAGGTCCTCTCTACCCCTCAGAAGGCTGACAGGCTGGATGAAGCTCCTTTGCCTCCCCCATAGCCAGGGCCACTTGAGAAGGGAGAAGGGACCCCAACGCAGCACCGAAGCCCTCTGACATCGGCCATGAGCTCTCCAGTGCTGAAGCTCCCAGGGGAAGGGAACGGTCTGAAAAGTCTGGACCCGAACCCACCCCCAGCCAACTCACACTTACCTCTTGGAGGTGAGGCGCACCCTGATCTGAGGGCAAGGGAACAGAGCCAGACAGGGACCCTGACAGTGTCGAGAAGGGGGGTATATCCAATACCATCGGCCTCTCACTGGAAATCCTCTGGTCCTGACATTCCAAAGCCTGTTGGATTGGAAGAGGAGAATGGAGTCCTGTAGATAGGGAGGGTCCCCTAGTCATCTGGGCAGGGGAAGGTAGCAAGCCCAACTCAATTTGAGCCTTGAAGAAGCTCCTTATCATCTTATCCATGTCCAAGGGAAGGAGACTTCTGGAGGATCTGGATGAGACTGATAAGTGACCTGATCCTGCAGGGGATCAGACTCTGGATCCCACAGCCCTATGGTCCCGGGAAGGGGATCTACTCTTAAGTCAGATCCAACTTCCTGGAGGACTGAGAGGTGGAACTTTCAATTATAATGGGATCTGATAAAAACTGTCTGATCCGACAGCCTAGTTGGATCTGAGGGCTTGAATGGCATGCTAGTTGGATCCGACAAACTGGCCAGATCTTGGTAAACATCCTGGGGGCTGTGGTGAGTCCATAGGGCAGAGCTCTGAAATGGTAATGACTGTCCCCTAATTGAAAGCACCTGCTCAGATTGGAATGCCTCCACTTGGATCAGGGAGTTTGATCCTAGGCTCTTGGAATGGCAGATCTTGGATCTGAAGCTGAAGAGGCTAGATTCGGATCCGAGGATCTGTGATCCAGGAGCCTCAGCTTCTTTGAATGAGAGGAGAAAGAAGAGGACCCCCCTCAAGGGAGGAAGAGGAGGCCTCTTTTTAGGTTTCTGGTATGCTTGGAAGGGGAGTCTGAGGGCAAAGGACCACCTTGAGCCAAGCCCTTTAGAAGGAGCTATTTGCGGTGCTCTAAGAGTGCCTGGTGTTGAATGTGGCACAAATGTCACCCTCAACCTCCAGGTGCACTGACCCTAAACAACAGAGACACTCCTCGTGCAAGTAAAAACATAGCATCTTCCGACCACAAGAGGAGCATCTCTCAAACCCACAGGGTTTATCATTCATGCCAGTACAACACACACACACATACACACAAGCTATAAACACTATAGACAGGAAAAACAGATATATCCTTTATACTTACAACTCTTTTTTTTTTTTTTTTTTTTTTTTTAACTACCCTAAAGAAAAAGGGTGGAAAGTGGGAAAACACCACAAGGGCAAAGGAATCCTATCTAAATAACTAGCTTAGTGAACCTGAGGAGAGGTAATTAAACTAAACTACTACATATTACGTAAAAATAAACTATAAGTCAAAAAAGCCCCAAAAAAAGGAAAGTACTTATCTGAACAGCTAGCCTGAGCTCTGGGAGCACATCAGAAGCGTTTTAGCAGAAAACGAGATCTAAGGGTTAGAAGGTAGCAGGGGGTTATGGGAAGGGGAGGAGCTTCAGCTCTGGATCTGTCTGACAGCTGCCACCTCAGATCTGAGGTCGGATCCAAGACCCATTTGTGATGAACGGATTGCATCAGATCATGCAATATTTTAATGTGTGGCAATGGTTTGTTTGGAACAAAGGTGAAATCCATTACAGAGTTATCCTCTTTTATCACAATCAGTCGTCTGAACTGTACAATGAAGTAGCTATAACTGCTTGTTGCGGGTTACCTGGATGAAAGTAAAAGACCTTGTTCTCACTTACTCTGTTTAGCAATCATCTCTATAAAAAAAAAGGTGATAAATGCATAACAGAATATCCACACCTTCAAAATTTCTGGGGGCTGGTGGCCTTGAGTGGATTTTGATGTCAACATAATAAATGCCTCTTCCCTGAGCCCCACCTAATCTAAAACAGCCATGCTCATAGGTGTACACAGAAAGTTGCTGTACTTGTGTTAGGATCTGGGGCCAATGTCACTATTTCTTTAGCATTCCACTCAACTTCAGAGGTCCCTATATCTTGTGTTGGACTGGGGACAGTGTGGTCATTACTTCTTTAATTTTCCTCACAGACTTTGGGGGGGGGGTGCATGAAGGGTCACTAAAGCTTGTAAAGAAACACTGTATTGTCCCTAGAAGTAAGAAGTTGGAAACACTATTGTACCCATTATTTTTTTTCATATTCCTGACAATCAATCATGTGATGCTACACAGGGAGAGTAAATAAACATGCTATTTATATATGTCTGACAGCAAATATGTTATGCTCTGTTCTTTCAGGTTTGTCTCAGTCTGACATCAGAAGGATATACAGAATGTGGCTGTCTTTTGGGGAGTATGGGGTGAGGAGGCAAGCTATATACAAGTATGACAGCAGCAGCTTAAAATGCCTGTGGGCATTTGTTTCTCAATTTTAATCCCAATTTAACGGGGGGAGGGGGGCGTACAGAAAGTAACTACCTATTATGAGGTGGGAGATAGGGGCAGGTACTATTCCCAGATATATATATATATATATATATATATATACATATATATATATATATATATATATATATATATATATATATATATATATATATAAACACACAATATATATATATATATATATATATATATATATATATATATATATATATATATATATACACATACATATACATACATATATTTTTACAAGCATTTGTCTTCTTAGTTTATTGTGAACTGGTCTGGTCAGCTTTGAGCATTAAAAGTTGAGTTCAACTTATTTTTTTCCTTAAAATAAAAAGCAGGATTGAACTTCTGGTGATTGTTTACTTTAGGACACACAGGGATGTGCACTAGCAAAAGCCCCCCCCGTGTAATGTGGGCCAAGACAAGGTTGCAAGATGACTGCCGACCACTTTTCTTTTCTGTTTTTGTGCTTTTAGGAGATGATATATTAAAAAGACAGGCAGCATAATGTACATCAGAGGGCTTCTGCCCCCCAACCCCACAGTAAGACAAGTCACTTAAAATTATGTAGAGTAGGAGTGCACACAGGCATTAGCTTATTTGGTTGATGTGGGTAGTCATCTCAGCTACTGTCTAGTTTAGGACACTTTAATGTAAAAACAATAAGAATGGCAAATCCCAGTAAACATACATAACTGACAGCTGTACTGGGATTTCAATCAAGTCGGCTCCATCCACGCCTGTACTGAATGCAGTAGTGTGTCCTACAATAAATAATCATCCAATTTCTTTTCCATAAGCAAGACTTTCTTCAGGCCATCACTGGATCAAAAGTTTGAGAAAAAAACTCTAAAATGCACTTCAGAAAATCTGTAACCCTATGGTCCCCAGAACCCCACCTTAATGTGGCTACTGCAGAGTAGTCTCGGTCATTTAAGGCGTGTTGAAAGAATATATGAAAAAGCAAATTTGAAGAGGAAATCTGTACTTCTTTCTTTGTTCATGGTTTTTGCTCAGGAAGACACTGGATGAAAAAGGTTGCTAAACAAAAGAAAACAAAACAAAAAAACAAACAAACCTCAAATTCATCTCAGAGCATCAGAACACAGGATTAATACACATAAATCCAATGTAGTTATTACAATATAGTTTTGGTCAGTTAGGATGTGCTGAAAAAATGCAGCAAAAAACTAAGTTAAATAGTAAGACTCAATTTCTTTCTCTGAACAGCTTTTGCTTGGGCAATAACTGGTTGAAAAAGGCCGTTTAAAAAAACTCTAAAATGCATCTCAGAGCAACTAGAACTTCCATTGCTTAATAAATTTATTTCCTCCTCAGTTATCAGAGTGCAGTCTTGCTTAGATAGAACATGTTGAATGAATGAAAGAATAACTGCAGGAAAAAAACACTGAAAAGTAAGGTAAACTGTGAGAAAACGGGAGAAAAAGGTATCTGGAAAATGTGAGAAGGCCAGGATAGGTTATGCAGTAGGGGCACCAGTTTATCTAAGTCTGGCCCCTATCCTTAGCCTTTAAACTTGGGAATGATGCATACAGCTAATCAAAGAAGGTGGGGAAGGAGTTCCTAGCAACGAGTCAAGACTGTGTGCCAGTTGTTAAGTTAGGAGATAGTTTCAAGCTATTATTCAAAAAGTGGTAGTTTATTAATTATGCTCTGTGACTGAATGGTTAGCTAAATAAAATATTTCCATGGCTTCTAAATAACAATAAAGATAAGAAGACTGTTGAAGAAGATACTTACATTGAAGGGTTTTAACATGTTGACAGTACAGCTGTTGTGGACAAGGAGATTTGTATGAAGCTGCCTTCAATGAGGGATGTTAATAGGAAAGCCTGATCTGCTTCAACAGGGTAGCAAAAGTGCTACATGAAGAATTAACCTAAAACTAGAAAGAGGGAACAACAGAAACGTTTATGTAAAGTGACTTAATGAGAGGGCACAGACGCTAAACAGGAAGGATAATATGGTAATGAAATGGTGAAACTGTAGCACTGAGAAAGGAAATTAGTAAAACTGACAGGCAGTGTGAAGCTATGCATCCAGGCAAATAAGACAGTAAAGAGAAAAGGGAGGAGACAGAAAAAGATGACACAGAAGCTATTTATACAATGAGAAAATGCTCAAGGTACTGTTGGGAGTAATCAGGAACTCAGTAGCAGTTAATGGATGTAGTAAGACCTCTGTTATGGTAGTAGTGACAATAAACAAGTTAGGATTTCTGAACAAGATGATGAAGCTACAAGAAAGTTACAGTAATTCTTGCACTACATAAAAGATAATCAAAATAGAGACAATTAACCATTTGTAAATACACAATGAAAAAAATAAGAAAGACAGGAGGACTGTGTGGCAGTACAAGATAAATAGACAGGTAAAAAGTAAGCTGTATACTACAGCATTAAACAACATGCTAAAACTGAAAAAGGTACAGAGCTTCACAACTCCTTTAAATATGCAGTTCAAGGAAATATAAAGGCAGCAAAATATTACTGCAAGTCAAACACTGCAGATAAATGTCCAGGTGAAAGTGTTTTTTGAAGCCAGCAAAAAGTACAATTTAGAAAACTGTAGATGTGAATCCAGAAAATAGCAGAACAAGGCAAAAGACAACTTGAAAGAATCCAACAGTGGATGGTCAAATGAGTTTCACAATATTCAATACCTTCAGGTAATGGAAAAATAAAACAGGAACATCCTCTGAAAATAGGGGAAAGTTACTTGTGTAAACATGTGACAGAAACCTATACATTGCAGGCATTATATAAAGAGAACAAAGTACTGCCTGAAACAGGACAGCAATTGAGCGTCTCAATTTTGACCGTTTTGCTGGGGCCTCTCAGCTTAATACCTACATACTGCCCTAATTTCCCCCCAAACTCCAGGCTTTCTGGACTTATACCTTACATGAAATAGTCTTCCGGAATATATGCTACTATTGCTTATTAAAATAAAACAATGTTCATTTATTAGCTTATATTTTGTCATAAGACATACTGAAGCAGAAGTAAACTACTTGATTTCCACATTACCCCCAGATTCAACATCTCCTGCAGTTCCTGTTCGAGTCTGTTTAATTCACTCAGGCATACTTTAAGGGGCCTATTTGATGGGCCACTGAGGCCCTGTGTAGTAAATACATCATATTTCATCAGTTAGATGCACCCTGGCTTACATATTAACATGTTCCCAAACTCCTGCGTTACTGTCTGGATCTCCCAAAACTGGGTAAGAGATACCTGCACATGTCCTCCTTTTCTCCTTCAACACTATTACTTCTTTTTCTTCTTTTCTGTCTCCCCCTTTTCATTCCTCCCCTCATCTAATTCATGCATTGCTCTCTTTTACATCCCATGTCCAGCAAATGTACGCACTGTAAATGCTTTTGTTCTTTGTATATTATTTTCTCAATAAATACTTTATACAATATGATGTTTTGACAGTGTACAGGTACTCTACTTCCCAACTTACTGAATAAATTTTTGTATTGTATCTAGTTTTGCTTATGTTCATTTATGCTATGCTATCCTAATTTAATACCTCTTTGCTTGCTTGCTTTTACATTATCACTATTGCACTGATATTTATTAATATTTAGTGATCTTTGATTGTACTTTCACAGTGTTGAGACTTACAGTGGTCTAGGTGGATCACTTCTCTACCTTGGTTAGCAAACATGGCACATTAATATTGTGACTTATCACAGCCCTCAGCACTAACCTACTGTCGCCAATGTCTTTGAATGCCAGGAAGTACCAGACAAGTGAGTAAGTGGGACTGTGCTTAGTGGCTGTGGGAAGAATGACGGGGAGAAAAACAGTATGAAACATTTCTAGCCACCATTATAAATTATCATCTATTAGCCCTTTCTTCCTTCATGCACTTTCAATCATCTCTTGTACTTTCACTGAATGACTGGAGTTTCTAACAAAATTAATTCTTACCCTGTTATAACAGATTTAACAACAATAATAATCACAATCTTAAGTCTCTCCTTAGAAATGGTATTGCTCACTCACCAACCCACGTATTACTACTTCTGAAAGTTTATTTTTATTTATGTATTTATTTATTAAACTGGGTAAATGGACTAATACACACAATTATTTCCCAACATACCCCAGGTCTGATGGGCAACAATAAGGATTACATGCAAGGATAATTTTATAGTAGTCATTAAGTATCTTGTTTTGGCAGACAGGAGGAAATAAGAATGCCTTAAAGAAACCCACATGCAAAAACCCATATAGTTTGTTCAGCTTTCTATAATACACTTCCCCAATCCAGTCCAGCCATTTTCAAGCTTTAGATTTCTGCTTGCCCCTTATATTGGATACAACTCTAAAAGTGTGATACTCCTGCAGTACATTTACCAGTCAGGCTGTTTCTGGTACTATCTGAAGGTCACCATTCAATACACCCCCCCCCCATGTTTAACTTCTGAGGAATTATTTTACTTCTATATGTGACTACATCAAGTATTTCCCTGACATATTCTTGAACTGGTAACATTTTGTCGCAAGTCATCGTGATCAGACTTTATCTCACACCACAGTATGTTGCTTTTTTTCTATTTTATGTTTACTACTGTCCGAGACTGACTATTCCACTGTTATTGCTGGTAATTGTATTCTTTAGCAACCAGTCATAAATCCCTTGTAAATAAGAAAGCAAAAGAAAACAGTACCTCTCTATCAATCTTCACATTAAACCTGATCTTATTATTTTCCAAGACAGTAACTTGAGCAGTGCACACACCTCTCAACTGTACAGATTTTCACAGAATGTCCAGATTCTTGCCTCATATTTTGGTCTGTTTCTCATAAAATTGCAGTTTTCTGGCAAATCATTGATTGTTAAAGTCAGAAAATAATGGCATACATTTGAATTTCAGACTTCATACCCTTCAGAAAATCCATTGCTAATGCAAAGTCTGTTATTCTATCAACTTTCTAAGTCTGTAACAGCAATATTTAAAAAGTGTCCCTATTTCTGGGCATTTGTCCCTCCATTAATTATGGCTTTGCCCAGGTTTCTTGATCTAAGAGGCTGAGAAGTACGGCAGTGCACAAAACCAGATGGTTAGTCCAGACAGTTTTGGGATGAAAACCCTGATTTAAACTCAGCAGCAGCCATTGACTCCATTTTGGAGTGACAGCAGCAAACAATGTCAGCCACACAACAGGTGTGCCGTTATTAATACTGTAGCAGCCACTAGTGCAAATTAATAACATGAAATGTCTGCTGCACTAAAAAGATCTGTAGCTACTACAGGAGAAAAAGACAACCAGTAAGAAAATGCTTGGCACTTTGCTGTAATGTCTCACAGGCAAATATCTGGGCCACATAAGTCATAATGATTCTGTCATAGCCAAGAGCAGGGTCCTACTTGTCCAAGCAGGTCCAACTGGTGTAAGGTCAGCCCTGGTCTAAAATACCAAGTCCAAAATGCTGAAAAGTCCAATAGAAAGTACTCCAAAAACACAAAAGACGCTGAGAAGATAAAACCTTTATATACGGCAAAGCTTTTGGGTTACAAGCCCTTTCTCAATACTAATACAGGTTCCATTAAAATACATGCATTTAAATAGGAGCCAAAATCACATGACTTGCAGCCTTAATCATGTGACAAATACATAAAATAGCATAATACAAAAACATCCAAAAACATTTCTTTCATATAAACAACATTATATTTTCATAAATTACTTTTATTTCAATTTATTCCGTTGTATTTGGATTAAAACAGGTTTTAATGTAACAGCAGCATTTAGACCTGGTGGACAATCTGCTGCTAGTCTTATTATCCACTCATATTCTTTTAATTCTAATAAATTATTAATACCACCACCCCTATCTGATACGTAAACCATATCTATAACTAAACTTAAATTTATGATCAGAATTATGTGCAATTATGTGTTTATATAAGGCATTTCTATCATTTGTCCTTCTTATTTCAGACTTATGTTCAATAATACGTTCTTTCAATTTTCTAGTGGTTTTACCCACATAGAAGGAGGGGCATAAGGTACAGGTAGCCAAATATACCACATGATTGCTAGTACAACTAGCCGCCACATTAAATTTATATACCCTATGCGTTAAGGGATGCGTAAAAAAATTATTAACAGTATAATCCATGATATCTGTACAACAACTACAATTCAAACATCTAAAAGTACCTTTCTTATTAACACTACATCGTATGTTCTTCTCTTTAAAATCTTTATAACATAATTTACTCTTTAAGTTTCTCATATTTTTGTATGAAAAAAAATGGCTTGTTATCCAAAATAGCCTTAATTTCATCTGAAGCCATTAGTACTACCCAGTACTTCTGAATAATTCTTTTGACTAACTGCGTCACTGCATTATATGATGTAACATATCTAAGTTTTTCTGGCTTCGTGACACAACCAGTATGCTCTATTATTGACTCTTCAGGTAACGAAAATATAGGTTTCAACTTTGTCTGTCTATCCTTTATGGTTTCAGCTTTTATGGCCTCTAGAACCTCTCTCTGATAACCACTATATACAAATTCATTCATCGTCTCATCTAGTTGTGACGAAAAATATGTGTCTTCAGTGTTTAATTTACTGATTCTGCCAAATTGTGACCTCACTATACCCTTGAAAATGTGGGGTGCGTGCATACTATCATGATGTATATACCCACATGCATTAACATCTTTCTTATGCACAGTAGTATAAATACTATTGTTTTGTATACCTATTTTCAAATCCAAGAAGTTTATAGAACTATCTGAATATTCCATCTTAAATTTTAGAAACTGCGTGGATTTATTTAAAAATTCCACATATTCATTCAACTCAACAATGGACCCTCCCCATATTAAAAAACAATCATCTAGAAAACGCTGATAAAACAAAACATTTTTACTCAATAGATTAACTTTATCCAATACATATACTTTTTACCACTGAAATAATACTAAATTCGCATAGGTGTTAGCCACTGGTGTACCCACTGCTACACCTGTGCGTTGTATATAAAATTGTTTGTTAAACAAAAATATGTTGTTGCTCAAAATTATATCCAGTAGTAAACAAACAGTTTCTATCTCTCTTGCTGGTAAAACAGATTGACCCAAGAGAAAATCACGGATCGAGTTAATCCCATATTCATTAGGTATTACTGTAAATAGAGATGTTATATCTAAAGTCACAAAAAAGACATTTCCATCATGTAAAATATTTGTGTTTATATCTCTATACCAATTTTTTAATTTTAGAATGAAATCTGTTGTATCTCTTAGTACTGTATCACATCGTATCAGAAAAGGTTGCAATTTTTTCTGTAAATACACTGAAATGGGTTCTGTGAGCCAACCATTGCCCGATACAATAGGCCTCATCGGTGGATCCAAGAGTGACTTATGAATTTTGGGTATACCATAAAGTTGAGGTATGGTGGGACATGAAACAGTAAAGAAATGGAATAAATCCAAATCTATGTCACCACTAAGCTGTAGCTCATATATCATCATGTTTACAGAACTTATGTATTTCTTTACATCAGCAGAAGTTATTATTTTAAATGCAAAGGTGTCACTCAAAAGATTTGCTACAGAACAAAAATATTTATCTTTGTTCATAATAACAATGGCACCACCTTTATCTGCTTGTTTTATAATTATGTTATTATCTTCTTGCAACTCTTTAAATGCTATAAATTCCTGATATGTCAAATTATAGTTCTTTTTAATTTTATTAGCATACAATTGCCTAAGTTCCCTTTCACATAAATCATGAAACGCTGCTAATACAGGGATATACAAAGGCACAAAAGTACTGTCTTTTACATACAGATTGGCTATAAGTACTACCTTTAAACATCACTTTGAGATTTACATTTCTAATGAACTGTTTAAGGTCAGTTAATGCTGAAACCATATCATCAATAGACGTAGGAATAAAACTAAGACCTTTCTGAAGCAACATATAATGAGGTGCTTTTAAAATAAAGTCAGATAAGTTCAATATAGCTTGTTTTATTTGCGGGACATTTTCACTTATTTCGTTGAACTGCTGTTCTTGCTCTTCATCGAATACATTATTTACTTCACAAGCGGTCACTCTCTCACAGTGAACCGCTCTTCTACATTCTCTAATTGCTTGAGAGTGAACAGCTATATGTTCTATTTGCGGAACATTTTTACTTGCTTCATTGGACTGTTGTACTTGCGCTTCACTGAGTGTGTTGTTTGCTTCACAAGCGGTCGTCCTCTCGAAGTAGAGCGCTCTTTTACCTTCTCTGATTGTTCGAGAGTGAAGCGCTTCTGAAAAAGGTTTAATGTAGATTGACTCGTTTTTTTAACATTAACGCTTCCTTTAGCAACATGAGAACTCCTTGCTTCCTCAGACAATCGCACATTAACGCTCGTATCAGCTGACTGTGACGTATTCAAAGTAGGTGTAGTCATAGCTATTCCAGGTGATTCATCTACCGCTGGTCTCCGTACTGGTGTTTCTTTCATAAGTAACTCAGGGAAATCATCCAACGTATCCATAAGCACTTTCTGCCCAACATGTATATTAGTTTTTAAAGGCATTGAATCATCTCTAGGCCAAGAGAAGATATTACCTCTTTGAAAGTCTCTTATGTCACGCAATAATTTACGTTTTTTGGTTGCCTCTAACCGATCTTCTAGTGCTTGTATCCTATCAAGCATCTGTTGATAGGAATTAGTCATTGCGCTGAAGCTAGGCATAGCCATAATATCATTCTCAATTTTCATAACTTCTTCTTTTAGTTCTTTTTCATTGTTTGCAAAAAAGTAATTCATGAGGGCCATATAGTCTAAACTTAATTTGATATTTAACTGCTGCCAGTTTTTAAGTAATTCAGGATACGTATTTCCGTATGAGGGCATCTTTAGAACCCTCAAACCCCGCGGTACTATGAATTTCTCCAAATATGCTAAAAAGCTAAAACGCTGCCATTGCAAGCGTTTAAAAAGTCCAACTTTCCTTTCTAATAATTGTAATTTCTTACTAAAGTCTGCCACGTTCTCCATATTCACAGATTCAGTCATCTCTGAGTCTATCATTGATGTAGAAAAAATCTGCAACAGTGGGTTAACTTCATTAGTTAACATAGATTTAAGAGAATTCATGTTTTCCATGGAATGGCTGCAAAACTCTCAATATATTCCCAACGAACAGCAAGGAATAACGATCAACCACAAACACAAAATGCTGAAAAGTCCAATAGAAAGTACTCCAAAAACACAAAAGACGCTGAGAAGATAAAACCTTTATATACGGCAAAGCTTTCGGGTTACAAGCCCTTTCTCAATACTAATACAGGTTCCATTAAAATACATGCATTTAAATAGGAGCCAAAAATCACATGACTTGCAGCCTTAATCATGTGACAAATACATAAAATAGCATAATACTAAAACATCCAAAAACATTTCTTTCATATAAACAACATTATATTTTCATAAATTACTTTTATTTCAATTTATTCCGTTGTATTTGGATTAAAACAGGTTTTAATGTAACAGCAGCATTTAGACCTGGTGGACAATCTGCTGCTAGTCTTATTATCCACTCATATTCTTTTAATTCTAATAAATTATTAATATCACCACCCCTATCTGATATGTAAACCATATCTATAACTCTAAGCTTAAATTTATGATCAGAATTATGTGCAATTATGTGTTTATATAAGGCATTTCTATCATTTGTCCTTCTTATTTCAGACTTATGTTCAATACGTTCTTTCAATTTTCTAGTGGTTTTACCCACATAGAAGGAGGGGCATAAGGTACAGGTAGCCAAATATACCACATGATTGCTAGTACAACTAGCCGCCACATTAAATTTATATACCCTATGCGTTAGGGGATGCGTAAAAAAATTATTAACAGTATAATCCATGATATCTGTACAACAACTACAATTCAAACATCTAAAAGTACCTTTCTTATTAACACTACATCGTATGTTCTTCTCTTTAAAATCTTTATAACATAATTTACTCTTTAAGTTTCTTATATTTTTGTATGAAAAAAATGGCTTGTTATCCAAAATAGCCTTAATATCATCTGAAGCCATTAGTACTACCCAGTACTTCTGAATAATTCTTTTGACTAACTGCTTCATTGCATTATATGATGTAATATATCTAACTTTTTCTGGCTTCATGACACTCCCAGTATGCTCTATTATTGACTCTTCAGGTAAAGAAAATATAGGTTTCAACTTTGTCTGTCTATCCTTTATGGTTTCAGCTTTTATGGCCTCTAGAACCTCTCTCTGATAACCACTATATACAAATTCATTCGTCTCATCTAGTTGTGACGGAAAATATATGTCTTCAGTGTTTAATTTACTGATTCTGCCAAATTGTGACCTCACTATACCCTTGAAAATGTGGGGTGCGTGCATACTATCATGATGTATATACCTACATGCATTAACATCTTTCTTATGCACAGTAGTATAAATGCTATCGTTTTGTATACCTATTTTCAAATCCAAGAAGTTTATAGAACTATCTGAATATTCCATCTTAAATTTTAGAAACTGCATGGATTTATTTAAAAATTCCACATATTCATTCAACTCAACAATGGACCCTCCCCATATTAAAAAACAATCATCTACAAAACGCTGATAAAACAAAACATTTTTACTCAATAGATTAACTTTATCCAATACATATACTTTTTCCCACTGAAATAATACTAAATTCGCATAGGTGTTAGCCACTGGTGTACCCATTGCTACACCTGTGCGTTGTATATAAAATTGTTTGTTAAACAAAAATATGTTGTTGCTCAAAATTATATCCAATAGTAAACAAACAGTTTCTCTCTCTCTTGCTGGTAAAACAGATTGACCTAAGAGAAAATCACGGATCGAGTTAATCCCATATTCATTAGGTATTACTGTAAATAGAGATGTTATATCTAAAGTCACAAAAAAGACATTTCCATCATGTAAAATATTTGTGTTTATATCTCTATACCAATTTTTTTAATTTTAGAATGAAATCTGTTGCATCTCTTAGTACTGTATCACATCGTACCAGAAAAGGTTGCAATTTTTTCTGTAAATACACTGAAATTGGTTCTGTGAGCCAACCATTGCCCGATACAATAGGCCTCATCGGTGGATCCAAGAGAAATTACATACCAATTTTTTAATTTTAGAATGAAATCTGTTGTATCTCTTAGTACTGTATCACATCATACCAGAAAAGGTTGCATTTTTTTCTGTAAATACACTGAAATGGGTTCTGTGAGCCAACCATTGCCCGATACAATAGGCCTCATCGGTGGATATAAAGAGTGACTTATGAATTTTGGGTATACCATAATCAAATATATCAAATCTTTTGAGTGACACCTTTGCATTTAAAATAATAACTTCTGCTGATGTAAAGAAATACATAAGTTCTGTAAACATGATGATATATGAGCTACAGCTTAGTGGTGACATAGATTTGGATTTATTCCATTTCTTTACTGTTTCATGTCCCACCATACCTCAACTTTATGGTATACCCAAAATTCATAAGTCACTCTTGGATCCACCGATGAGACCTATTGTATCAGGCAATGGTTGGCTCACAGAACCCATTTCAGTGTATTTACAGAAAAAATTGCAACCTTTTCTGGTACGATGTGATACAGTACTAAGAGATACAACAGATTTCATTCTAAAATTAAAAAATTGGTATAGAGATATAAACACAAATATTTTACATGATGGAAATGTCTTTTTTGTGACTTTAGATATAACATCTCTAGTTACAGTAATACCTAATGAATATGGGATTAACTCGATCCGTGATTTTCTCTTAGGTCAATCTGTTTTACCAGCAAGAGAGATAGAAACTATTTGTTTACTATTGGATATAATTTTGAGCAACAACATATTTTTGTTTAACAAACAATTTTATATACAACGCACAGGTGTAGCAATGGGTACACCAGTGGCTAACACCTATGCGAATTTAGCATTATTTCAGTGGGAAAAAGTATATGTATTGGATAAAGTTAATCTATTGAGTAAAAATGTTTTGTTTTATCAGCGTTTTCTAGATGATTGTTTTTTAATATGGGGAGGGTCCATTGTTGAGTTGAATGAATATGTGGAATTTTTAAATAAATCCACGCAGTTTCTAAAATTGAAGATGGAATATTCAGATAGTTCTATAAACTTCTTGGATTTGAAAATAGGTATACAAAACAATAGTATTTATACTACTGTGCATAAGAAAGATGTTAATGCATGTGGGTATATACATCATGATAGTATGCACGCACCCCACATTTTCAAGGGTATAGTGAGGTCACAATTTGGCAGAATCAGTAAATTAAACACTGAAGACACATATTTTTCGTCACAACTAGATGAGACGATGAATGAATTTGTATATAGTGGTTATCAGAGAGAGGTTCTAGAGGCCATAAAAGCTGAAACCATAAAGGATAGACAGACAAAGTTGAAACCTATATTTTCTTTACCTGAAGAGTCAATAATAGAGCATACTGGATGTGTCATGAAGCCAGAAAAAATTAGATATGTTACATCATAGAATGCAATGACGCAGTTAGTCAAAAGAATTATTCAGAAGTGCTGGGTAGTACTAATGGCTTCAGATGAAATTAAGGCTATTTTGGATAACAAGCCATTTTTTTCATACAAAAATATGAGAAACTTAAAGAGTAAATTATGTTATAAAGATTTTAAAGAAAAGAACATACAATGTAGTGTTAATAAGAAAGGTACTTTTAGATGTTTGAATTGTAGTTGTTGTACAGATATCATGGATTATACTGTTAATAATTTTTTTACGCATCCCCTAACGCATAGGGTATATAAATTTAATGTGGCGGCTAGTTGTACTAGCAATCATGTGGTATATTTGGCTACCTGTACCTTATGCCCCTCCTTCTATGTGGGTAAAACCACTAGAAAATTGAAAGAACGTATTATTGAACATAAGTCTGAAATAAGAAGGACAAATGATAGAAATGCCTTATATAAACACATAATTGCACATAATTCTGATCATAAATTTAAGTTTAGAGTTATAGATATGGTTTACATATCAGATAGGGGTGGTGATATTAATAATTTATTAGAATTAAAAGAATATGAGTGGATAATAAGACTAGCAGCAGATTGTCCACCAGGTCTAAATGCTGCTGTTACATTAAAACCTGTTTTAATCCAAATACAATGGAATAAATTGAAATAAAAGTAATTTATGAATATATAATGTTGTTTATATGAAAGAAATGTTTTTGGATGTTTTAGTATTATGCTATTTTATGCATTTGTCACATGATTAAGGCTGCAAGTCATGTGATTTTGGCTCCTATTTAAATGCATGTATTTTAATGGATCTTGTTCCTGTTGTTTGTTACTATTTACTTGGTTCTTGTTGTTCCTGCTTCATGTATTTTAATGGAACCTGTATTAGTATTGAGAAAGGGTTTGTAACCCGAAAGCTTTGCCGTATACAAAGGTTTTATCTTCTCAGCGTCTTTTGTGTTTTTAGAGTACTTTCTAAAATACCAAGTCACAGGATGTAAAAAGATGTCTAGTGATACAAGACAGCAGGTCCCTTTCTGCCAGAGTGAAGGCAGCATCCAAGGACAGACTCACAAAATTCTTTAAAAAAAACAAGAAATAACTTTATTGAATTATTTATGACATAGGCAATCATACATTTTCATATTATACACATGAAAACAAACCACATTGATATATTTTCATTTGCAAACATTATACATCACTTATAATATGTAGAGTCATTGTCACTCAAGCATTACATTAAATTCTGCCTTCCCTTAATCCTCATTCCTTTTCCAAAACATTATCCTGCATGTATTGTTCCCACAATTCCCATTTTTGTAATATGTAATTTGCTCCTACCTTTTTCACCCACTTCCAGTTACTTTATCTCTGTTACTATATTCACTACTTCTAGTACAGCAAGTTTAGAATTGGATTTCCTCTTTCAAGTAATTACTTTTTTTGGAAGCCACCAGTATTAAACTCAGCAAGACCTTACCATGTTCTAGGCAATTCTGATTCTGTACTATAGCTCAAAATATAATTTCCTTAGTTACACCAATTTGCTCACTCAGTATTTCTGGAAGAGTAGTCTGCAGGGAATTTTTGAAGTCTGCCAACTTGTTAAACGTCCAAAAATATGTTCCCAATTACTTCTTTCTTCCCCATCACACCTCTAACATTTGTAATCTACCAGAGGAAAAAGTCTTTGGAGTCTGCTTGGGGCATAGAAATACCTATGCAAATACTTCCACACAAAATTCCTAATCTTCTATACTTTGTTGCATATTTGGGAGCCAAACATATATCCTCACATTATTTCTTTGTGAACTGCTTGTCCAGTCTCTCTTCCTAATCCTAACCTCCTCTGATTGATTCCTAAAGTTATCATGCGATATTTTACATGCCCTACTAATTATCCTTTTTCTACAGCAGTTTTTGTTCTAGACTCTACTAAAAACTCTACCAGTGCTGGTCTTTTGCTTAGGTCCCCCCTCATTTCTTTCTCTTTGCCTATATTCTGATAGAAATCCTTGATAGGGAAGGCAATCTCTAGCCTGCAGTCCAAATTAATTCTTGGTCTCTTCCCATTCTATTACCTTTTCTTCTCTAATTATTTACTCCCAGTACTGTGACTCCTTTGCCAGTTTTCTCCAGTAAATTCCAGTCCCTTCTTCCTTATTCTCTGTATGCATAATCGTAGTCATCCCTATTGGGATCTCCATTCTCGTGCTGGCTGGAATGCAATACGTGTTGTCCATATTTGTGAGGTTATTGTCAATTAGGATGCAAAAAAGTTTTGTTTGGTTTACATTCTTTCATGTTCCTTTATCTGTTGATATATTCACTACTTCTAGTACAGCTGGTTTAGAATTGGATTTTCACTTCCTAGTAATTACTTTTTAGGCAGCCACCAGAATTAAACTCAGCAAGACCTTACTATGTCTAGGCAATTCTTATTTTTTGAGCTGTTGGAGATGCCTAAATGTATAGTGTAGAATTTAAAAGTAGATCTGCATCGTTTAGCCAACTTTCAATAGCAGTGAAAGAACTTTATGTGATGCCCTCAAGTGTTGGTAGCGATGGTGCTGCATATATAAGGGTTGAGTCATCACCATATTGAACTATGGTAGTGAGATGGGTGACAGTATGCAGTCTGTTTATAAAAATGTTGAATAGGAGGGTGTCTAGCATTGATCCCTATGGGATGCCAACAGTGACTGGTAGGAAGGAGAAGAGATTTTGCTTCTATTTGACCGCTTGCTGCCTGTCAGTCAGATAGCTATGGAACCATGAGAGATCAAGGTGAGGACATGGGAAGAAAGCTGAGTAAGATGATGTTGATGGGATACAGTGTCAAGCACTTTTAATAAATTTAAGAGCACTGAAGATACCAAGTTGGTTTATGACACTGGTGAAGTTCAAGAGAGCAGTGGTAGTACTATGGTATGGTCTAAATCATGCTGGATTTTAGAGAGAAGGACATTGGGGTTAACATACTGCATAAGATGTGCATGAGAGCATTTTTCCAGTATTTTAGGCAGAGGGTATAGGATGGCAATAGGTCTATAAATGGAAAAGTCTGTTATGTGCCACCTATGCGCAGTGGTATTATATACATTATTTTCCAGATGGATGCAACATCTCTCTCAAGTATGGTTTGGTTTATCAGTATGAATATAGGGAAAGCCACTGCAGCATTCTGCTGTGTTTAGGTAATCTGTAGAAAGTTGGTCAGTAGCTAAAGAGGTTAGTTTTGGTTTCAGTACAAGTTTTCTTATAGTAAATGTGAAGAGGGGGAGGAAAGAGAATGAATGTGATTGACTGGCTAGTAGAGGATTGGGGGAGAGGTAAATAGTTATCACTATTATTAACAACAGATAGTACTTCCTGTATAAAGTAGGAGATGAAATAAGATGGTATTGAGTCAGTGGTGTTAGAACTAAAAGAAGAATGTATGGTGGTTTGGCCAATATTTATTAGTTTGTTTAGGGATGACCAAAAAGGTCCTTGATTTCTTTTAGTGTCTATATTGGAGTTTGATACAATAGGTTTGTTTACCCATTTTAATGCAGTCCTTAGCAAGAGGCCGGAGATACCTAAATGTATGAAAATAATCTGTTTTCTGCTTTTATGCCAATCATTCCATGCTTTGTCTCTTCAAAGCATGATGCTTTTAATTTCTTTAGACATGGTGCATGCTTTGATTTGACTCTATTCACACAGGGGCTAGGCTGTTAAGAATATTTATAAAAGTTTATTAAAGTGAGATGGAAGCATCAATTGTCATGGATTTTAATGTGTTTCAGTTATACTGGGTTAATATACTGATGATGGTGTCTTTGTTAAATTTTGTTATTATGTGTTTGGTTATAAATTATATTTTTGGATTGGGTACTATAGGTCTGACTGCATAGGTTTGATTGTGGTCACTAACTGTGTCTGGCAGACATCCAGATGTTTGAATTGTGTTTGGTTTGTTGGTAAGAATCCAGTCTAAAGCGAAGTGTCTGTCATACTTTTTAATAATTCTAGTGGTGGAGGTGAACAGCTGCATAAAGCCATAAAAGTTCATTCATTTTGAGGGAGTGCCATTGTTGATCAGCTGCCAGTCTATGTTGAGATTGCCTATTATAACAGTTTCCTACTGAATGTGGTGAGATATCCAGCAGAGGATAGCTTTCTTTGTTGATCTACTATTACTGGGTAGAATATAAATAGCTATAATACATAGACACTTTCTACTGTTGATTTTGAGGAGTGATATGAGGAGTTCTGCATTGTTAAATTTTGGGATCTGTACGGGAGTTGGGTTATTTCTAGCCAGTTTTTGTAGATAATGGCAACAGCACCAGCTGAGATTCATGGGCTGCCTACCATGTAAGGAAGCACAGAATGGCTTGCATACTAGACAACAATGTCCTAATTCATACAGCACCCCCCCCCCCATTGACCTACAGTGCAGCTCCACACTAGTAGGCAGTAAAACTTTTAGCATTGTATTTATATGTAATTGTCAAAGGTGGGGTCGGTGGTGATGAAGCTCCATAACTAGCCTGGAGTGCTTCTCCTATAGTCCTACTACACAAGTTACCCTACAGAGCAGTGCGAAAATGCATACGTGCATGCCACTATGTAGCAGTTTACACCTATGCATTGGGGAGGGGAGCAGATTTCTGACTTGATCAGTATCTTATCCTGGTAACCACAATGTAAATAAATAAAAATAAAAAATATCTGCATGGGGGAAGCAGGACAGCAGTACACTGCACAGACTGCTGCTCCAGGAAAGTAGTAATAAATGTGTGTGTGTGTGTGTGTGTGTGTGTGTGTGTGTTTGTGTGTCTAGGGACAGTCTGTGAATGGGTCTGTGAGTATTTGCATATGAATCTGTATTGTGTGTGTGCATGCTTTTGCAATAGAGGACTGCTGACTGGCATAACCCTTGGCTCACTGAATGGGGAATTCATGGATGTTGTGTGCATGTAAAATGTGTGTATGTGCCTGGGTTGGTGTATATGTAACTCCCTCACACATACCTCACAAATGTCTTAATGCTAGCCGAACACTAAGATCGGATGTTGTCTCTTAGGTTCATAGGTAGGTACTAGGCTATTGGCCCTGGGGCCTATATAAGCCTAGCTAAAAAGGTTCCCTGGCTTTCACCACCCAAGAAAATTATTTTCCTGTGCCCCTCTTAAGCAGTGCCACAGAAGTGATCCCCGGGGTGAATTTTCCATTTCCCATCCAATCATCAAGTTTTTTTTTTAAAGAGGGCCAATGAGGAGCTTTGCTTGACATGAATTGGTAGTTTGTTCCAGAGTATGGGAAGCCTCTGGGACAGGAATCTATCTCTCCAGCATGTTCTGTTTATTGTGGTGCCAAAGTTTAGGTCCCTGGAGCGTGTGGTTCGGAGAGATTGGGATTTCTTTAAGTGTAGCATGTCTAAAGGCTCTAGGTTTGACATAGCTTTGCATGTTAGGCAGAGATCGCCTCTCTGAGTAGGCGAAATGAGATGGAATAGAGCTGGAGTTTTTTTGAGATGGTCTGTGTATGGCATCTGTTTGAGGCTGGTAATGCTCTTAGTGAGGTATTTCTGTGGCCTTTCCAGTTATTGTAGGTGTCTTGTGAGATACATGCCAAATGGGGTATTGTACTCTATAATGGGTCTGATGAGGGATGAGTAGAGAGGAACAATGGCCTCCTTTTTTCTAGAGGAGAACTCTTTTATGATGAGGTGTGCCACGTAGAAGGATTTCCTGACTACTGTGGCAATGTGGTTATCAAAGGAGAGACTACTGTCCACCTGTGTCCTGAGGTCTCATCATACTTTCAGTGTTTAATGAGCTACCACCTATGTGGTAGTTCATGGGTACCAAGTTTTTCCCAAAGGGGATGACAATGCACTTCTTGGCATTGAGCTTGAGGCCATGACTTTGACACCAGCATCTGTCTCTGTGAGGCCCTTTTGTAGAATGTCTACATCATTAGGTGATTCTATTATGGTTCCCAGTTTGCAGTCATCTGCAAACTTTGTTGGCCTGCACTTTAGAGAAACAGATGCCGAACAGGAGAGGACCCAGGACCGAACCCTGTGGTACTCCACACATCACTGGTCTGAAGTCGGACTTGGAGTCAGCTACTTTTACTGTATGGGTTCTGTCAGTGAGCCAGTTGGTCACCAATCTTGTGACATAGGGATTTATGCCCAGTTTAGTGAATTTATCTATAATTCCAGAGTGGGGGATGGTATCGAAAGCCTTGGCGAGGTCAAGATACGCTATGTGCACTACCTTGCCCACGTCTACAGCTCTAGTGACTGCTTCAAAGAAGTCAATCAGGTTTAGTAGACATCTACCTTTTACATACCCAAACTGAGTGGGGTCCAGGGTTTGGAGGTTACCTATGTCTTTGTTTATAAGCTCCAAGATGATTATGTTCCATGGTCTTGCAGACCAGGCTCATCAGGCTAATGGGGCAGTAGTTTTGAGGTCCTTGGTGGCACCTCCCTCCCTTTGTGGAGTGGGATAACCGTCACTGTGCGCCATTCAGTAGGCACATAGCCTGAGGTGAGACAATGATTGAACATGGTAATTAGGTGGGGTGTCAGTTCATTCTGTAGTTCGTGCAGTACGCAGCCTGGGTTGTCTGGTTCCATGGATGCCGTGTTCTTGGCTTTGGAGAGTGCGATATTTACTTGTTCATCCTTGATTACAGGGGTTTTGCATTCTTCAGGTATTAAGATTGGCCCTTTGGAGGGTGAGGGGGGGGGGTAAAGATTGCACTGAATCTATCTGCCAGGATGTTGGCAATATCAGTTGGCTCTGTATACTTACTGCCATTGTGCTGTAGCTCAGAGCAGATCTGAGTGTTGCCACTGAGATTCTTGACATAGCTGTAGAATGCTTTGTGGTTCTCTTTGGAATTAGTGGTGATTTTATTTTCATAACTGGCTTTGGAGGATTTTATGAGGGATCTCAGCTTCTTGCTGAGGCTGACCAGGGAATTCCTCCAATCTTGGGATTTTACTCTTTTTTGCAACAGCTTCTTCCTTCTGTTGGTTTCCTTTTTTTGGAAGATAGCATCTTGGTTCTGTTGGGGATGGGACGATCCATGCACTCGTGTATGTGCTTATAAATGCATTTGTATAAGATTCAGAAGTCGTACCTCGGTTTCCCATCTGCATAGGTGTTGTGAAGTTTGCCACTTCTGTCTTAAGAAGCATGAAGTTGGCTTTGGAGTATTTTTTGATGGTGGTTTCCTTAATGGGGGGTGGGGGTGGGATATGGATGTCTAGGGTGATTAGCTTGTGGTCGGATCTGACCAGCGAGGAGTTGACCTCTGGCTTGCAAAGTACAGTTGTGTACACTTACCATAAATGTAGATGTTCAAGTCTATTCACTGTTTCAGTCATCACATTTGGGTTATCTGCCTGCAGGTAGCCCTCAGTCGGCCTGAATACCAGAGTCTTGGGATTTCTGCGTCGGATGCTGTCGTATCAACATGATGTCAGGTCGTTATGGGTATAAAACATGCAGCAGACGCCATTACATCAGTTTTTCTTGCCCCAGATGTCAGGAGCCCCCACAATAGGAAGCAATTACATGGTGTGGAACACTCCCAGTAGAAAGTAAATACCAATGTTATAAGATATGGCCAAACAAAAAAGAATAGGTAGAAGTATAGAAAAGTCAGGGGGCTGGAGGGAGGGTAACCAGGACTGCAACAGTGAATACACCCGAACATCTACATTTATGGTAAGTGTGCTCAACTGTACTATGTTCTTCATGTTTCACTGTTGCAGTCATCACATTTGGGTTGATTCCCAAAGATGAGGATGGGTGGAGGTAGGCAAGAAGCATTAGAGATGGCATGCAGGCCCTGTAAGACTGCTGTGGCAAATCCAGCTCTGAATTTAGAAAAGATAGATAGTGGTAATTCTTGGTGAAGGTGTGTACAGAGCTCCAGGTTGCAGCTTCCAGGATGCCCCTGGTAGGGACTCCCCTGAGAAATGCTGTAGAGGTTGATGTAGCCCAAGAAGAATGTGTTCTGATTCTCTGAGGGGTAGGTTTCCCATGGTGTTTGTAGCAGAAATGGATGCAGTGTGCTATCCATTTAGAAATGGTTTGCTTTGAAATGGCCTTGCCCTCTATCCCTGTAGCAAAGCTGACTAGCAGCTGGTCAGATTTTCTGAAAGGTTTAGTCCTGTCCAGATAGAACCTAAGCTGTCTGTGCACGTCCAGGGAGTGCAGGATCCTTTCCCCTTTATTCTGAGGATTAGGGAAAAAGGTTGGCAAATGAATGGATTGGTTTAAAACCACACTAGACACCACCCTGGGCATAAATGATGGCTTGGTCCTGAGGGGAAACCCTGTCCGCATGGAAGATAAGGAAAGGTTCCACGGCCAAAAGGGCCTGCAATTCAGACACTCTTCTTGCTGAAGTGATGGCTAGAAGTACAACTGTTTTCCAGGAGAGGAATTTTAACTCTGCTGAGGCAGCAGGTTCAAAGGGTAGAAGAGTGAGTTTTTCCCATACAAAGTTAAGGTCCCAGGCTGGAGTGGGAGCTCTCCTGTGGGGATCGTAAATTTTTGGCTCCTCTCAGGAACTGTTTGAACAGAGGATGAAAGAAGAGGGGTGCAACAGTATTATAATGAGCCGAGATGGCAGAGGCATGAATCTTAACTGAAGAGAAGGATAGGCCTTTGTGGAGCATTTCTGTTAAGTAATCTAATATATGAGGTAAGCTGGACACAGTTGTCTCCATTCCTTGAGACTGGCTTCAAGAACAGTATCTTTTCCACTTTTCTAAATACGATTTTCTAGTACTAGGCCTCCTTGCCTCAAGGATGACATCCAGCACCTGTTTACTGAGGGTTGCTGGTGATAAGTTCAGGGATGAGCCAGGCTGCTAGGTTCAGGGTTTGTAGCTGAGGATGCAAAATCTGGCCCTCCTGCTGGGACAGCAGGGAGGGGGTTTGAGGCAGGTGCCATGGTGACAGTACTGTCAGACTGTGCAAAAGTGGGTACTAGTGCTGGCGTAGCCAGTCTGGTGCAATCAGGATTGTCCTTGGCTTGTCCTGTTTGATCTTTAGTAGAACCTTTGAGAGGAGGGGCACAGGGGGAAAGGCATAGATCGAGAGGTTTTCCCATGTAAAGGACAGGGCCATCCACTTTCCATTCTTGGCTGTGGGGAGGTCTCGTGCAATATTTGCTCAATTGATAGTTCTGAGGGGAAGCAAAGAGGTCCACCTCTGGCAGTCCTCACCTGTGGATCAGAAGCTTGAATGATTTGGGTTCCAGTTTCCGCTCGTGTGGGTCCATTAGATTTTTGCTTAAGTCATCTGCCAGTGAATTTAGTTTGCCTGGCAGGAATTGAGCTTGCAGGTGCACTTGATTGCTCAAGGCTGTGTTCCACAGAGCCATGGCTAACCTGCAGACTGGGTAGGAATGGGTTCCTCCCTGCTTGTTTATGTACCACATAACTGTGGTGTTGTCTGTCTTTATCAATAGTTGCCCTGGAAGAATAAGGCATTTGAAGGCTCAGAGCATTCTGTACAGCTAACATTTCTTTCTGATTGATATGCAGGTGCATTTGCTTTGGGCTCCATTTGCCTTGAATGCACTGTCCTGTCATGTGAGCCCCCCATGCATAGTCTGATGCTTCTGTTGTTAGGGTTTGGGCGGCAGGGGGTTGAGTGAAAGGGTGTCCTTTAATGTGGTAGCAGGCCTCTGCCTACCAAAGGAACTTTGTCCTTAGGCAAGGAATGATAGGAATCATTGTATCCAGGTCCTGAGAATGTTGACACCAGAGACTTTTAAGTACTATTGAAGTTTCCTCATATGCAGTCTTGCATATGGAATTAGTAGAATGCGAGAGGCCATGGAGTGAGGAATGCCATCTGGGAAGTTGAGTTCAAGCTTGCTCCCAGGAATACAGTCCGTTGGCTGGGTACCAGATGTGATTTATTTTCATTGATTGTGTACTCCAGTGAAGTTAGAAGTCTCTTTACTAATGTCAGGTGCTGGAGTAGCAATTCCTAACTGCCTGCCTGAATCAGGCAATCATCCAAGTATGGGTAAATTTGAATTTTTTTCTGCCTGCAATATGCAATGGCTGGAGCTAGGCATTTTGTGAATACTCTGGGCACAGTAGATAAGACAAAGGGAAGTGCAGAGAACTGATAGTGCATAGAGCCTGCCCTGAAGCACAGATATTTCCTGCAAGATTCCCTTATGGGGATGTGCAGATAAGCTTCTTTTAAGTCCAGGGTGGTTAGCCAGGAGTCCTTGGCTATCATAGTAAGCAGCTGTTGGAGAGTAAGCATTTTGAACCTTGGAACTACCAGAAAGGTATTGAGAATAGACAGATCCAGGATAGGGCACCAAGAGTTTTCTTTTCTGGGTACCAGAAATAGTCTGGAGTAAAAACATTGTCCCCTTTGCTCTGCTGGGACAGGTTGAATAGCCTTAATACTGAGAAGAGAAAGTACTTGCTTTTCGGCCTCTGCCCACTGGTTTGGGGGGAGGTCTGGCAGTGAGTGAAGTAGAATCTGTATCCCTGGGATACAATGTTCAAGACACATCTGTCCTGGGTGATGTGCTCCCAGTTTTTTTGCATGCAGAGCAAGTTTTCCTCCTAAGGGTACAAGTACTTGGGCAAGGCTTGGAAGAGTTAAGGATAAGTCATTGTGAGATTTTACCATAGGAAGGTGGCTTACTACTCCTTGTTTTAGAGGTGGGAGCACTCCATTGCTTAGATCTGTGCATACCCTGAGACTGTAATCTTGGTGATCCTGCTGCCCCTGGGCTTGGACTGAGAAGGTCTGGGAGGGACTGGAAAGGACCAGTTTTTAGAAGGCCAATGCCTACTGAATCTATGTGGCTGTACCTGTAGGAAATCTTTAACAGTTTGCGTAGATTTAGCTTTTTCCTCCATCTTTTTGAGGACTTCTTCTGCTTTATTGCCAAACAGGCATTCTTGGTTTAACGGTGCATCTAGTAATTTTGCTTTGACATGGTCTGGTAAGATTTGTTCCTTAAGTCAAGCATGCCTTCTAAGAACGGACTCAGTTAAAGCAGCCCTGCAAGATGCTTCTAAGGCATCAAAACCACATTGCAAAGTATGTTTTCCAACTTTGGTTAGCAGAATGCATTAACTCTTGTAAATCTTTATGTTCTATACTATCAGGAATCAACATCATTTCTGTTTAATTAGCTCCATAATATGCTGATGATACTTTAACATACAAAACTGGCAATGTAAAGCCCTGATGGCAAGAGTAGCAGAGGTCTATACCTTCTTACCTCCATCTGTCTAAAGCCCTAGAGTCCATGTCTGAAGTGGTAGGGTATTTGGCTGTTGTAGGCTTAATGTCTTTAGTTCCCTGGGAAATGGTCTCTGGATCCACAGTAGGATTCTTAAAGAGGAATTTGTGGGAGTCAGGTATTCTGTAATACCTATCAGGTTTCCTGGGAGCTGGAGGCAAAGTATCAGGAGTAAGGCTGGATTCCAAGAAGACATCATCTACAATTTCCAGAACAGGAGGGATAGCTAGAGGCCTGTGCTGAGGCAAGTTTAAAAATTCCGAGTCTCTTTTTGGACTGTGGGTATTCCTGGCACTCTCAGCGGAAATGCTCTCTAAGGGTATGCAGGGTTTCACCAAAGGAAAAAATCTTCTGGTGGGGAAGCAGAGGGAATGGAATCCTCTGCATCAGAATCCTCATAGGTAGATAAGGGTATGTCCTGGTAATCAGAAGGAGCAGAAGGAAAATCAGTTCTTGGTCTTTTTGAGGGGGAAGGCTGGCTTCCCCTAATTAAAGTTATAAGATCTTCAGCCATTCTAAGCATTTGTTTCTGAGGCATGTGGGCCTGAGAATGCGCTTTGGTCGTCAGTTTCCTAGGTGTAGTGCTAACTCTGGGCCTGAGACACTCGGTATTTTTGGTTTGAAATGAAGTCGTTGGTTTAATATAAAAATCGGAAGGCCTGAATACACCCTCAGAAGCTGGTGCCTACACAGCGGCTCCAGACCTATCCAAGGTAGAGACATCCACAGGTTCCATAGTTAAAGAAGCATCTCGCTGCATACCGGACTCCGAATGGGTCTCAGTAGAGGCCTGTGAATCTGTAGAAGCGGGTATCAGAGGCTGCGAAAGCGCCTCACTGAGTACCGGCAGACTGGCGACTAGCTTAACGGAAGCCTCATCAGCAGTTTTGGACCTATGCGGTCTGTCTCTGTCTTTATCCTTACATTCTTTTCAGAAGATCGTTAGTTGGATGGCTTATCAAAGCCATTTCAGAATACGGAGAATGAGAGCGAAAGAATTTAGTGACAAATATAGCCAGATGACGAATAGTTCGGGCGTTGAATAAGGCACAAAACCAACAGCGAGGAACGTCGTGGTCTGGGCCTAAACAGGTGACGCAGTAAGAATGAAAATCTCTGTGAGGTATTTGCTTTCCACAGACAAGACAATTATTAACTTTTTCTGACATCTGTTAGAGCAAGAAAAAATTATCCCCAACGGGGTACTTATCTTTTAGAAGACTTCAGGTCAGAAACTCGAAAAAGAAAATTTCAGGAGGCGGCCGACCAGCACTTGTGAACTGCTTCTGCTTTGGACACTGCACAGCAAGAAAAGGTGATGTAATGACATCAGCTGCATGTTTTATACCCATGACGACCTGATGTCATGGAAGAAGCGACAGCATCCGATGAAGAAATCCCAAGACTCTGGTACTCAGGCTGACTGAGGGCTACCGGCAGATAACCCAAATGTGATGACTGCAACAGTGAAACACAAAGAACATCATAGGTTACCCATATTGGTAATGACCAAGTCCAGGATATTGCTGCCCCTGGTGGGGGTGTGTGGACAAGATGATCCAAGGTGTTGGAATTTATGAATTCCAGAAAACGTTGAGCGAATGAGTTTGTACATGAGCAGTTTTCCCAGTTGATGGTGGGGTAGTTGAAATAGCCCATAATTAAGGCATTGGGTTGTACCTTAATATTTTCCAGTATCTTAAGAAATGAAGAGTGGGAATCCTGGGGCATGGTGGGGGATCTGTAACAAACTGGAACGTGAATTGCAGTCTTGCCCAGTGTTAGCTGCACTTGGAAAATTTTGGATGCATTATGTTGAGCAACTAGCCTGGAGGTGTGGATATCCTTAATGAATATCTCTTCCATCCATTCCTCAACAAATGGGTTTTGGAGCCAATACTGGATCTGACTTTGGCCACTTTTAGATTTCTGGATCTTCAGGTCAAGCTTCCCCCTCACCCATAATCTCCTCTTGTCTCCAAGATTACCTCAGATCTCATTTGCCGCTTGTAGTGAACAAACATAGTCTGCTCATCTCAGGCTTGACTCAGCTAAGTTATCACTTTTTCTTACTTTTACGGTTCAAGAAATGTGTGGTTTGCAGCCACAAACTTCCTAATTCAGACACATACCAGAAATGTGTTTATTGCTTGGGTGCTGCCCATTTGAAGGAAGACTGTTCTACTTTTAAGACCTTTGGACACCGTGCTCTGACTGAACATAGGAACAAGCTGGTACTATAGGGACTTTTCCTTCCTTCTGCAGGAGAATCATCCAAATCTGTTTCTTCTCAGTCTGAAACCTCCCTGTCTTGAAAGAAATCATTAGACAAATCTAGAAGAGAGAAGAGTGACAAGCCCAGGGACAAAGGCCTGTAGACAAGGAAGCTCTCCCCTGACTGCTCTCCATCTCAATCATCCTTGGATCTGGCTTCAAAAAAGTTCAGGTCATTGGCTCCTACTCCTTCATCAGATCCAATGCCAGTACGATCCAGAACCCCACCTTTAAAAGAGCCAAGGTTTTCACTGGGGCTGACCTCTCTCAGGCTCCATTCTCCTTTTCTCCCAGAGACAGATTGGTACAAAGGTCATCAAGACCCCTGTCTACTTCATCTTCTCTAAGGTCTGTTACATTTACCAGAAACCTGACTGAAGCAGATGTGGACAGAATGATGAGGAATTTCTTTAGGACTAAAAATTCAGCTGGGGGCTCTCCCTGCTCTGCCTCCTGTCGGCCCAGCTAGCTTTAGCCCTTCAACCCTTTCTATGGATGCTCCTATCCTGATTCACCCACTGTATTCGTGGTCTATACATCTGAAATTCCCTCAAGAAATGTCTGTGCTGGATCTGAAGGTGTGACCATCTTCAACCCTGGTTACTTCTCGGATTTCATCAGTTCTGAGCTCCTTGGATCCAGAGTGGTCTTAGAGTTGAAGCTTCATTGCCAGGTCGAAGAGTAGGTGATCAACTCCAAAACTGTCACATAGCATGGCTTAGGCATCTATCTCTGAGTGGAGTTGATCTGGTTTCCTTGGCCATTCATGTGAGGTGGTCTGGGCTCCTACTGGGATGGTTCAGGGTTCTTCTTTTGCTTCTGCTTTTGAGGCAATCAAGAGAGTTCTCTCCACAGTGGATGACTGCACTTCTCTTCCTCTCTCAGCTCCATTTGCCTCATAGCCGAAAACCCTGGGTCCTGATTCTTCATAATCTACCCCATTGGGACAAATAGTTCATATTAGTTTTGAGATGTTCCACATACAGAACACCAAATGGTTTTCAAAGTCCTTTCCATAGCATTCCCTTCACTGAAGCTCCTCTGAAACACTCCTGTAAGAAGAGACACACTGACTCCCTAAAAGAAGACACCAATTTCAATGAAGGGGGAGAAGGATCTCCCAGATCACCACCTGAGGGTGTCTCATTTGAAGAGATCTTGAAGCTTGTTGAGACAGAAAGGAAAATGATCTTCTAAAATCCCATTCCCAAGAGGAAATCAGTGTTTATAGAGGCTTTTGGATCTGGCTCAGCTACTTTTTGGGTGGTTCCTCCTATCAATGAGATGGTCAACTTGATCTCTCAGCGGGCATGGAAGGAATCTGACATGATGGAACCTATACCCAAAAAGCTAGATAAATACCTTGTCCCTCCAAAAGAAAGGCAATATTAGAGCAAAGGTCCACAGGGGGATGGTATGGAATGGCAGTGGCCACCTAAAAGGCTTAGCTGAAAACAGCTCATCTGTCCGTCCCCCTACGTGAGAGTCTAGGGCTTTAGATAGACTTGGGAACCAAGTCTACACTTCAGTTAACTTTGTCTTAAGGTCACCAAATTATTTGGCACATGTTACAAGGTTTCCGATAGACTTGACGAAGCAGCTCCCCAAATCTCATTCAGGGTCTATGTCTGCAGGGGACAAGAAAATAGTGGACACACAGCTGTCCGCTCTTCAGTCCCTATCAAATGCCTCCATGCATGTAATATCCAACGCCACTGATGGCACTTCAAGAGCTGCAGGTACAGTCATTACCTTAAGAAGACATGCCTGAATGCACGTGTGACTTTGCATCCTTTGTGACTTCAATATATCCTTTATTAATATCCCTTATGATGATTCAACTCTTTTTGGACACTCTCCAGAAGTCAACAGGATGGAGAAACCCCTTCTGCTACAATAATAAATTTTTCTACCCCAGAGGACACCTCTAAAAAACAGAAAGGGATAAGAAGCTGTGGTTCCAGAAATCTGAAAGGTTCTTAAGGACACCTCTGGAGATAGAACCCCCACGGCAGGGGGGGATTCTAATGGAGGACATCATCCTTGAGGCAGAGGAGGTATGCAAAATCAAGGCTTTAGTGTTCCTTTCTCCAAGAGGCCCTATCAGCTCTCCTGAATAGTTGCCTTACTGCTGTACTCTGGAGGCAGTTGGGAGAGCTTATCTCTGTACCCAGACGCCTGGACAGCCATCCCAGATGATGTCTGGATGCTGATAATTATAATCAGAGGCTATTCCTTTCCCTTTATGTCTACACCCACCACATAGAAAAGCAGTGGCCATAGAAACAAAAAAGTTGTAGACAAACAAGTCACACAAAAGTCCCTCAAGACTAACATGGATTCAGAACTTACTCAAGTTTCTTTTTAGTGCCAAAAAAGAATGGGGACCTCATGCCAATTTTAGGTCTTACCCACCTCAATCAGTATTTCAAAGTCACAGATTTCCAAACAGTCACAGTACAGTCTATCCTTCCCCTATTGAGGAAGGATGACAGGCTGTGCTCAATAGACCTTCATGATGCGTACTACCACATCAGAATGGACAGGAGGGTGAGAAGGTTTCTTCGCTTCTGGCTGGGGGCCAATCACTTCCAGTTCAGAGCCCTGCCCTTTGGTCTCATCACAACCCCCAAGGTGTTCACCAAGTGCATGGCAGTGGTTGCAGCTCACTTCAGATTGCATGAATACCATGAGGTCCACTACTTGGACCACTGGCTCATCACTACCCATACCAGGCTTCTTCTAGTCTGGGCCAAAGATTGTCTGCTACATCTTTGCCTGCTACAGGACACAAAAGTGAACCATGAGGAATTAAATTTTTAAAACACATAAATAAAACAAATCTAAAGAAACAAAAAAATAAACCAAACTGTTCTGCTACCACTTCAGTTTATTCCAAACAGAATCTGGTACCTCAGCTATTCAACTTCTCAAGATAATGAATCAACATCATGAAGTTCTGTTTATACAGGTTGGACCCAGTTAACAGACAATTATATAATTACTCAATAGAATAAATATAATAATTACAGCAATTAAACAATCCATGAATCAAGTAATTAAATACAAACCAATATTATGATTAATTATATTACTACTCAACTTCTAAATAGAAATTTTTTTATTAACACCACATGATAAAACTCATAACAGGTGTACAACTTTACTCATTTGAACAACTTTGAAATTCAACTTTCATCTACTTCCTGATTTAAAAACACAATTTAACTTCTACATTTAAACCTTTAGGAAATTATGTCCTACAATTTCTTCAGATTTCTCTTCTTGAGTTTTGTTTGATGTACGATTACTTTTGTTTTGAGAAAGAAGTTTTTTTTTTGCAGGTCAAAGGCACAGCGATGGTAGTTTCTTTTGCCCTTATTTATGCAATAATATACATGGGAGACACTGAAAATTTTTTTTTATACCTTTATATCCCATATATGGTTAATTTCCCAAGCCCCTGCTTGTAAATGTTGCATCTTCAAAGCCCCTGCTTATACTTATTCAGGGTACCAGAACTTGTCAGAGACTTCAGATGAATGACTAGCCCTAAAAAGGCCCTTGTGGTCATTAGCCTAGTACACGCACAGGAAACTGTAAGAGTAAATGGAAAAGATTTTCTAGCTGGGCTTCTCATAAGAATCTGGATCCTTTTTCAGCTCCTATTCCAGAGGTTCTGGATTTCCTAGCTTCTATTTTCCATGATGAGGCCAGTTACTCTATAGTTACAGCAGCTATTTCAAAAATTCATGCTGGAGAAAATCATTCAAACTTAGCATCTCAGAAACTAAGCATCTTCCTGCTTAGACCACCACTTAGGGATTCTACCCTGCCTTGGGATATGACTGTTTTGCTCCAAGCTTTGACCCAAGCACTTTTTGGATAAGCTGCCATGGTGGACATGAAGATTTTGACCTGAAAAACACTCTTACTAGTTGCTATTACCTCAGCCCAGAGAGTGTCTGAACTGCAAGCTGTGTCACGTAAACCTCTGTATATCATCTTTCAGAAGGACAGAGTGTCTTTACGAACTACTCTATTCTTCAAAGCCAAGGTGGCTACTGAGACATCTCTTAACCAGTGCATCAACCTACTGGTTTTCTTTCCAAATTTCTCAATAAAGGAGAATATATGCTTCATCCATTGGATGTGCAGCATCAACTACATTTTTACCTCCACCGTACTAAGGCATTCAGAAAAAAAAAACAGCATTTTGTCTCCTTAAGTTAAGCTGGGTCAAGGTGTTTTGAAAGTATCCTTAGCTAAATGGTTATTGGACAGTATTTCTTGTGTACATAAGGAAAAAGGCTTGACTCTACACAGCTCTGCCAACGCTCATTCTGCTAGACCCATATCTGCCTCTACAGCCCTCTTTACAAGGGCCTCAACTGATGGTATTTGTGTTGCTGCCATCTAGTCTAACATTCACACCTTCAGTTCTCATTATAGGCTGCTTCTGCTATCTAGGAATAGGGCAGCCTTGGTTCAGGAGTCCTCTGGAATATCCTTCCATGAGAACACCCTGACAGCTAATTAGCTGCGGACTCTGTCCCATCTGCTGAGGAATGGACAGAACAGACAACGGGTAAAAAAGTTATGTACTTAATCATAACAATAGAATTGTGTTGTCTGTTTCCATCCTTTCTCAACTCCCCTCCCTCCATTCCCCTTTCATTTCATGGAAGATCATTAGCAGTGTGATTCTGGTATGACAATAAGACCAGCCTTTGTCCAAGGTATTGTATTTTTGTTTCTCCAGAATAGTGCTTTATTTCAGAAACCCTTTTTGGACTGCATTGCTTTGTCTCTCTCCACTGTTTCTAATAAGGACTGTGTCATGGGGTTGGGGGTCAAACTCAATCTCAGGTAATCTTGGAGACAAGAGGGTATTATGGGTAAGAGGAGGAGCTTCAGCTGATGATGACTCAGAAATTTAAAAGCAGCTGAAGTCAGATCCAAGACAGGATCCAAAATACCTATGTTGAAGAAGGATGGAAATAGACAACACAGATAGCACAGTTGTGTACACTTACCATAACTGTAGATGTTCAAGTGTATTCACTGTTGCAGTCATCACCTGTGGGTTATCCATGCTGTGGTACCCTCAGCCGGCCCAAATACCAGAGTCAATGTTTTTCTGCGTCGGCTGCTGTTGCTTGCTGGCTGACATCAGGTCACCAACGCTATAAAGGAAGGCAGCCAACGTCATTACATCAGTTTTGCTTGCCCTAACCAGTCAGAGGCCCAAGTAAATAAGGTAAAGTGGTCCTGGTGGCTAAAAGCCACTGTTAGAAACTTATGTCTCCCTAAAGAAAGAAGATATAAGGGGGAAGGAGGGTGGGAAACCATGACTGCAACAGTGAATACACTCAAACATCTACATTTATGGTAAGTGTACACAACTGTACTATGTTCTTCGTGTTTCACTGTTGCAGTCACTACCTGTGGGACGATTCCCAAAGCTGAGCAGAGGGGTGGTAGGTTTAGTAAGTGACCTAGGAATGGATCAGCATGCCCTGCAGAATTGCAGAGCCAAACCCTGCCCTAGCCTTAGAAAATAGACGTAGGTGGTAATGCTTGGTAAAGGTATGGACAGAAGTCCAGATGGCAGCTTCCAGGATGTCCTTGGTGGGAGCTCCTCTGAAGAATGCTGTGGAAGTGGAGGCTGCCCTAGTGGAATGGGTTCGAACAGACCTGGGGGGGGGGGTCCCATGCAAACTGTATCAGACATGGATACAGTGTGATATCCATTTGGAAATGGTCTGTTTGGAAATGGGCTTCCCTGTGCCCCTGGGGCAAAGATGACAAGAAGTTGGTCCGTTTTCCTGAAGGGTTTAGTACAGTCCAGACAGAATCTGAGCTGTCTGTGCACGTCTAGTTAGTGCAGAATTCTTTCCCCCTTGTTTTGAAGGTTAGGAAAGAAGGTGGGTAGATGTATGGCCTGGATGAGAGTGACATCAGATACCACCTTGGGCATAAAGGAGAGACTGGTCCTCAGGGAGACCCTGTCTGCATGGAAGACGATGAAGGGCTCAATGGCCATCAGCACCTGTAGCTCTGAAACCCTTCTGGCTAAAATGATAGCTAGGAGAAACACAGTCTTCCATGACAGGTACCTTAGTTCTGCTGAAGCAGCAGGTTCGAAGGAAGGCAAAGGTTTTCCAAAACATAATTCAGGTCTCAGGCTGGATTGGATGGCCTTCTGGGAGGTCTGATATTAGAAGCCCCTCTGAGGAATTGTTTAATCAAAGGATGGGAAAGCAGGGGCTGTTCAGTATCAAAATGAGCTGAAATGGCTGATGTATGGATTTTAATAGAGGATAAAGAGAGGCCACTACTACGGAGCTCCGTTAGGTAGTCAAGGATAAGAGGGATGGAAGGTTGTGAGGTATTGCCCCCTCTGAACTGGCTCCAGGAGCAGAATCTTTTCCATTTTCCTGCATAGGATTTTCTGGTGCTGGGCCTTCTGGCCTCTGTGATGATGTCTAGGACCTGTTTGCTTAACAGGGGGCCCTTGTTTGCCTTTAGAGTATAAGCCATGTTGATAGTATGAAAGTCTGCAGGTCTGGGTGCAGCATCCCCCCCCCCCCCACGTTAAGAGGTCTGAGATCAGGGGAAGTTGCGCAGTAAGAGGTACCAATGTTACCTGGGCCAATCTGGAGCAATGAGGATGGCCTTTGGCCTCTCCTCTCTTATTCTGAACAGAACCTTGGGGATAAGAGGCAGAGGCGGGAATGCGTACACAAAAAGAGTGTTCCAGGGGAAGGTCAAGACATCCACCTTCCAGGCTACGTGGTGATACTCCCTGGTACAGAATTTTTTCAGCTGATGGTTGGGATGCAAAGCAAAGAGATCCACCTCTGGAGCTCCGCCATGCCTGAGTGATTTGCAAAAAGATTTTTCTGTGGAGCTAGCATTCGTGGGGGTCCAGAAGGTTTCTGCTTAAGTGGTCTGCCAGGGTGCTGTTGATCCCTGGTAGGTACTGTGCTTTCAGATGTAGTTTCATAGAAGAGGCTGTCAGCCACAGGTTCATGGACAGCCTGCACAGAGGGTAAGATTGGGTCCTTCCCCGTTTGTTGATGTACCACATTACTGTGGTGTTGTCTGTTTTGATAAGGAGAACCCCTGTCTTGAGATGGGGATTGAAGGATGTCAGAGCCTTTTGTACTGCCATCATTTCCTTCAGCTGATGTGTAAGGGAAGGTGCTGGGCATCCCAAAGACCTTGGGTGCACCTGCCTTCTAGGTGAGTGCCCTAAGCTATGTCTGAGGCATTGGTGGTAATGGTTTGCCCAAAGGGTGAAGGGAAGACCCTTGTTCTGGGCACAGGCCCCTGCCCACCAGAGAAACTCCGCCCTTATACAGAGGATCAGAGGTTTTGAGAGGTCTCTAGAGGCTGAGTGCGCTGACACCAAAGGTTCTTTAGGTACCACTGAAGTTTTCTCATGTGAAGCCTGGCCAGAGGAATTAGAAGGGTGCACGATGCCATGTACCCTAAGGCTTGCAGGAAAGTACAGTTGTGTACACTTACCATAAATGTAGATGTTCGAGTGTATTCACTGTTGCAGTCATCACACTTGGGTTATCTAACTGCAGGTAGCCCTCAGTCAGCCCGAATACCAGAGTCTTGGGATTTCTGCATCGGATGCTGTCGCCTCATCCATGACGTCACGTCATCAGGGGTATAAAACATGCAGCCGACGCCATTACATCAGTTTTTCTTGCCCCAGATGTCAGTAGCCCCCAAAATAGGAAGCAATCAAATGGTGTGGACCACCTCCAGTAAAAAGTAAATACCATTTCCATAAGATATGGCCAAAAAAGAGGATAGGTAGAAAGTACAGAAAGACAGGGGGCTGCAACAGTGAATACATCTACATTTATGGTAAGTGTACACAACTGTACTATATTCTTCGTATTTCACTGTTGCAGTCATCACACTTGGATTGATTCCCAAAGCTGAGGAAGGGTGGAGGCAGTCAAGAAGTAGTAGGGCTGGCTAGCAGGCCTTGTAAAACTGCTGTGGCAAATCCAGCTCTGGATTTAGAAAAGATAGGTAAGTGGTAATGCTTGGTGAAGGTGTGTACAGAACTCCAGGTTGCAGCTTCCAGGATGTCCCTGGGTAGGGACTCCCCTGAGAAAAGCTGTAGAGGTTGAGGTAGCACTAGTGAAATGAGGCCTGATCCCCTCTGGGGTAGGCTTTGCATGGTGTTTGTAGCAGGAATGGATGCAGTGTGCTATCCATTTAGAAATGGTTTGTTTCGAAATGGCCTTGCCCTCTGCCCCTGTAGCAAAGCTGACCTGCAGCTAGTCAGGTTTTCTGAAAGGTTTAGTCCTGTCAAGGTAAAACCTGAGCTGTCTGTGCACGTCCAAGGAGTGCAGGATCCTTTCCCTTTTATTCTGAGGATTAGGAAAAAGGGTTGGCAAATGGATGGATAGGTTTAAAGCCACACTGGATACCCACCTTGGGCATAAAAGATGGGTTAGTCCTGAGGGAAACCCTATCCGCATGGAAGATAATGAAGGGTTCCACAGCCATAAGGGCCTGTAACTCAGACACTCTTCTTGCTGGAGTGATGGCTAGCAGTAAGGCTGTTTTCCAAGAGAGGAATGTTAACTCTGCTGTAGCAGCTGTCTCAAAAGGGGGAAGCGTAAGCTTCTCTAGTACAAATTTAAAGTCCCAGGCAGGAATGGTAGCTCTCCTGGGGGTCTTAAATTGTTAACTCCTCTCAGGAACTGTTTGATCAGAGGGTGAGAGAAGAGGGTGGCTCAGTATTGTAATGAGCTGAGATGGCAGAGGCATGAATCTTAATTGATGAGAAGGAGAGGCCCTTGTAGAGCAGCTCTGCTAGATGACCTAGGATTTGAGGCAAGGAGGGCATGGCTGTGTCCTTCCCTTGAGACTGGCTCCAAGAACAGTATCTATTCCACTTTTCTGAATAGGATTTCCTAGTACTGGGCCTCCTAGCCTCAAGGATAACATCCAGCACCTGTTTGCTGAGGGTTGCTGGTGATGTATTCAGGGAATAAGCCAGGCTGCCAGGTTCAGGGTTTGCAGCTGAGGATGGAAAATCTGTCCCTCCTGAGGGGGGTATGCTGTAGGTGTCAGGGTGGCACTGCTGTTAGACTGCATAGGAGTGGGTACCAGTGCTGGTGTGGCCAGTCTGGTGCAATAAGGATTGTCCTTGGCCTGTCCTGTTTGATCTTGAGGAGTACCTTTGGAAGGAGGGGCAGAGGGGGAAAGGCAGAGATTGAGAGGTTTTCCCATGTGAAGGATAGGGCATATACTTTCCAAGCTTGGCTGTGGGGAATTCTGGTGCAACATTTGTTTAGTTGATGGTTTTGGGGGAACGCAAAGAGGTCCACCTCTGGTGTCCCCCACCTGTGTATTAGCAGTTTGAATGAGTTTGGTCCCAGTTTTCACTCGTGTGGGTCCATTAGATTTCTGCTTAAGTCGTCTACCAGTGAATTTTGTTTGTCTTGCAGGAACTGAGCTTGCAGGTGCACTTGGTTGCTTAAGGCTGTGTTCCACAGTGTCATGGCTAACCTGCAGAGTGGGTAGGAGTGAGTTCCCCCCTGCTTGTTTATGTACCACATAACTGTGGTGTTGTCTGTCTTTATCAGGAGTTGTCCTGGCAGGATAAGGTATTTGAAGGCTGTCAGTGCATTCTGTACAGCTAACATTTCTTTCTGATTGATATGCAGGTGAATTTGTCCTGGGCTCCATTTGCCTTGAATGCATTTGCCTGCCATGTGAGCCCCCCATGCATAGTCTGATGTGTCTGTTGTCAGAGTTTGGACTGCAGTGGGTTGTGAGAAAGGGAGTCCCTTGTTGTGGTTGCAAACCTCTGCCCACCAAAGGAACTCTGTCCTTAGGCAAGGAATGATAGGAATCACTGCTTCCAGGTCCTGGGAATGTTGACACCAGAGACTTTTTAAGTACCACTGGAGTTTCCTCATATGCAGTCTTGCATATGGAATCAGTAGAATACATGAGGCTATGAACCCTAGGGCTTACAGTACTTTTCTTGCAGATAACTGTGTTTGGGTGGCCAGTAATTTGAAATAAGTTGTCAAATAAACCTGCTTTTCTGTAGTGAGGAATGCCATCTGGGAAGTTGTGTTCAAGCTTGTTCCCAGGAATACAATCTTTTGGCTGGGTACCAGATGTGATTTCTTTTCGTTGATGGTATACCCCAGAGAAGTTAGGAGTCTCTTTACAAATGTCAGGTGCTGAAGTAGCAATTCCTGACTGTCCACCTGAATCAGGCAATCATCCAAGTATTGGTAAATTTGTATATTTCTCTGCCTGCAGTAAGCAATGGCTGGAGCCAGGCACTTTGTGAATACCCTGGGCACAGTAGATAAGCCAAAAGGAAGTGCAGAGAACTGATAGTGCATACAGCCTGCCCTGAAATCCAGACATTTCCTGCAAGATTCCCTTATGGGGATGTGCAGATACGTTTCTTTTAAGTCTAGGGTGACTAGCCAGGAGTTCTTGGCTAGCATAGGAAAGGAGCTGCTGGAGTGTAAGCAATTTGAATTTTGGTACCAGTAGGAAGGTGTTTAGGGTTGACAGATCCAGAATAGGGTGCCAAGAGTTCTCTTTCCTGGGCACCAGGAACAGCCTGGAGTAGAAACCCTGCCCCCTTTGCTCTATTGGCACAGGTTGAATAGCCCTGATATTGAGATATTGAGAAGAGAAAGTACTTGCTTTTGGGCCTCTGTCCACTGGTTTGGAGGAAGGTCTGGCAATCCACATGGGTTTGGCAGAGAGTGGAAAAAGAATCTGTATCCCTGGGATACAATGTTTAAGACCCATCAGTCCTTGGTAATATACTCCCAGTTTTTTGCATGCAGGGTGAGTTTTCCTCCTATGGGTGCAAATACTTGGGCATGGCTGGGAGGGGTTAAGGACAAGTCATTGTGAACTTTTTCCATAGGGGGGTGGCTTACCACTCCCAGTTTTTGAGGAGGGAGCACTCCATTGTTTAGATCTGTGCATACCCTGAGACTGCAGTCTTTGTGGTCTGTTGCCCCTGGGTATGGGCTGAGAAGGTCACGAAAAGACCAATTTTTTGAAGGCCAATGCCTACTGAATCTATTTGGCTGTACCTGTAAGAAATCTTTAACAATTTGCATGGCTTTAGCTTTATCTTCCATCTTTTTAAGAACAACTTCTGCTTTAGAGCTAAACAAACAGTCTTAGTTTAATGGAGCATCAAGTAATTTTGCCTTGACATGGTCTGGCAAGATTTGTTCCTTCAGCCAAGCATGCCTTCTCAGAACAGACTCAGTGACAGCAGCCCTGCAAGATGCTTCTAAGGCATCAAAACCAGACTGCAAAGTACGTTTACCAACTTGGTTTGCAGAATGCATTAAGTCTTGTAAGTCCTTATTTTCTGCACAATCAGGAATCAACAACATTTTTTGTTTAATTAGATCAATAATATGCTGCTGGTACTGCCTAGAATCTCTGTCCGAAGGGGTAAGGTTTTTGGCTGTAGAAGCCTTAATACCTTTAGGTCCCTGGGAAATGGTCTCTGGATCCGCAGTGGGATTTCTAAAGAGAAATTTGTGAGAGTCAGGTACTCCGTAGTATCTGTCAGGTTTTCTAGGAGCAGGTTGTAAAGTATCAGGGGTAAGGTTGGATTCCATGAAGACATCATCTACAATATCTAGGACAGGGGGAATAGCTAGAGGGCAATGCTGAGGCAAGTCTAAAAATTCCCAGAGTCTCTTTTTGGACTGTGGGTAGTCCTGGCATTCCCAGCGGAAATGTTATCTTAGAGTATGCAAGGTTTCACCGAAATAAAGGTCCTCGGGGGGGGGGGGGCTGATGGAATTGACTCCTCTGCATCTGAGTCCTCATAGGTAGATAAGGGTATGTCCTGGTAATTAGAGTCATCAGAGACATGGTCTGAAGAATCTGAAGGAAAAATCAATTTTCTGTCTTTTAGAGGGGGAAGGCTGGCTTCCCCTAATTAAAGTAATAAGGTCTTCAACCATTCTAAGCATTTGTTTCTGTGGCGTGGGAGCTTGAGAATGTGCTTTGGTCGTCGGTTTCCAAGGCGTAGTGCGAACTCTGGGCCTGAGAAATTTGGGAGAGTTAGTCATTAACGAAGTAGTCAGTTTAATACGAACATCGGAAGGTCTGAATACACCCTCAGAAGCTGGTTCCTGCACAGCGGCTCTGGACCCATCCAAGGTAGAGACATCCAAGTCGAAGAAGCATCTTGCGGCATACTGGACTCCGAATGGGTCTCAGTAGAGGCCTGCGAATCTGTAGAAGTGGGTAACAGGGGCTGCGAAAGCACCTCAATGAGTACCGGTGGACTGGCAACTAGCTTAACGGAAGCGTCGTCAGCAGTTTTGGACCTATGCGGTCTGTCTCTGTCTTTATCTTTGTGTTTTTTCAGAAGGTCGGTAGTTGGATGGCTTACTGACACCATTTCAGAATGGGGAGAATGTGAGCAAAAAAATTGAGACACAAAAATAGCCTAACGATGAATAGTACGGACACTGAATAAGGCAAAAAAAGTCAGAGAGAGACGTCGTGGTCTGGGCCTAAACAGGTGATGCAGTAAGAATGAAAACCTCTGTGAGGTATTTGCTTTCAACTTTTTCTGACATCGGTTAGAGCAAGAAAAAAGGATCCCAACAGGGTACTTAACTTTAGAAGACTTCAGGTTTGAAACTCG
>NC_056733.1:1608172190-1608289690 GCF_019279795.1 Protopterus annectens | reverse complement strand
CTGGATGAGTGAGGCATCTGCATGGCCATTGGGCAAAGGGCACTTACTGACAGGAGTAATAACTTTGTTTTTAAGGGTTTTTTCCCTGCCTCTGCCAGAGAAGTTCCCCCTGTTCATGTCTCTACATCTTCTACTGTTTCCCCATTGGGCTAAGAATCCAGCTGATCGATCAAAGTCTGTGTGACGCCCGTGTGCTGGCCCAGTAATCAAGGAGCCTCAATCTTCACCACTAGCACCAGTGAGGGGCACGCACTTTGGGAAGGATAACAAATACACACACAGTAAAGTACAATTTCCCTTAAGAGCACACAGAGATCACAGTCAGTCTGGAGCTGGTTTCTGACTTTCTCTCCAGATCCCCAATAAGACTCCCCACTGGCACAGCTTTACGGTCCAGATCTTAGCCTAGTGGTCAAGCTAAAACCTCCAGCACCCTCTCTTGTCCAACCAGTGCTTCATGTCCCTGCCCAAGTAGCTGACACACACGCACACACTAAGATTTGATTTATATACAAACACACAGACACTCCTGGGGAAGGTTCTCCAGCTGTGCCCCCTTTTGGCCCAAACTATAAGGTAGTAATTACTGCTACCAATCACTAATATCAGCTACTAATAAGGCCCTTACCAAAGAGTGTCCAATTTTACTGTGCAATACTATTATCCAAATAGTAAGTGTGACCAGAACTTTTAAGGCTATTGGAGTGGCTTACTACAGTATCACTAAATATATGCAAGTACTCTAGAGCTTAAATTATTTCTACACAAAACAGCCACAGTTGAAATGTTTAAAAATATTTAATAATAAATAATAAAAACACAAGACAAATCTTTTCAATTCAACACAGTGCTAGTCAAGAGTTCAGACACAGGAACTTTAAAAGAGTACTGTAGGATAGTCTGACATACGTATAGAAAACAGCTATTCTAATCTTACTGTTTTCTATGTATTTCTAGGAGAAATACCAAAATCTAAGATCCTACTTGCATACAGAGCAAGCAAGTGCTGGTGATGTTAGTTCTGAAGACAAATGCAAAATGCTATCTCTTTCTCTCTGAGATCTCTTAAATTGATAATACATCACTGCTGACTCATTTTAGATTACATCAATCTTGACACTTCTCCCAGGCTAACAAAAACTCGAAATGTACATTTTTTAGTAAGCTTGCACCTGGCCGGGAAGCCATTATACATGTAAAATATAGCAATTAACTCTTGTCCTAAGACAATAGAAAGAATTTCTTCATCCAGACATCATGTCTCCGAGCTTTGAGATCAAACAGTCATAAAATGCTTTACTTTATCAGCTTTCTTCCAGCAGGGTGCACACTGTGGTTACATTTTTGAAGTTCAGAACATATAACACAGTTTTTCTTACATTTAGTTTTCTTACATTTGTAAAACAGCCTGTGGATTATATTAATATTTACAATGGCATGGAATTATCTACAAAATTCTATCTAGCTGGGCTGGCAGCCTTTCAGTTTTTCACAGTCTGACAATAGTCATGAGAAAGCCAAGGAAGAAGAAAAAGAAAAATCTAAGGAACCAAAAAAGCACTTCCTGAACCACTCTCCTTCTTTGTCTCGGGCTAAGATGTCGAAACCCTTCCATCCACCCTTCATGTCAGAGCCTATTCTCAGTGGATCTGGTACACCTCTCCCCTATTGGAGCCTTGTTTTTCTCCAGATCCAATATCTCCAAGGCTGAGATCCTCCATTCTTTAGGAGATTCCTCTCCATCAGATTTCCAGACCTTCTTCCACAGCTTCCTCTCTCACTCAGTTTGGTCCTCCAAGAGACACTCTGAAGCTGGCATGGATAAGATGATGAGGAAGTTCCTCAAGACCCATATCCAGTTGGGGGTTCTTCCAGCTCTGAACCCTGTTATGGCAGGAAGAATAGTTTCTTCCCTTCATTAGGTTACTGTACCTTCCCCAATCCATCCCATGGAGTCAGGGTTATTGGATCCAAGTGCTATCCCGGGTATGTCCACTTTGGATCTAAACATTTATTCTTAAACCTCGTGGTATCTCTGACCCAGTCAGCTGCAAATAGATCAGACGCCCAGTTGACTGTGGGGGTCAAGGCATCAGACCTAGGCAGGGGGGCTCAACTCCAACACTCCTGGAGCCACTCCCTTCCCAAAAGGCTTTGGTGCTGGAAAGCTCAACTCTGACATCTGCTTTGGAGCTCAGTGGGACCTCAAGACCAGCTCTTCTTGGGAGACACTGATCCTATTGGAAGGGTCTCTAGTTCTGTCTCTGACTTCAAGTCTTTTGAGAAGGTATTCCTTCATTCTAGGGAACAGACGTTCCTCATAGTCCTGGATACATCCCACCCCCACAGGAATTCTCGAGGTCTGATCCTGCTCTTTTTAGTCTGATGGGACAGCCAGTCAGCAACAGTTTTTGTGCCCATCCAGTTCAAGGGCCTCCAGTTAGCTTTTGAGCTCTCTCCTGAGCATCCCAGTGGGGAGGTTTGTCAGAAGCATAAGTGCAAAAGGAAGTAAATTGATTCCTCACAGAAGTCCCTATCTGAAGATGCGGACTTTAATGAGGAGGGGTCCCCAACATCACCATTTGAGGATGTCTCCTTTGGCAAAATTTTAGAACTACTCAGAAAGAAAAGGGGGTGGTCCGCAGAAGCCACGTCTCAAGAGCAGTCAGCATTTCTTGAGGCTTTTAGGGCTGTTCCAGGTACTTCTTGGCTGGTTATTCCACCCCCATGGATGAGATGGTAGACGGTCACTAAATGAGCATGAAATGCACTGGACATGGCTGAACTAATTCCATGCAAACCAGACAAATTCCTTGTATCATCAAAAGATTGTCCTTATTGAAGCAAAGATCAGACTACTCATTTCATGGTTATGGCAGCGACCACTAAGAAGGAACTCGATGAAGAGTGTTTCACTACCCATCACCCTAACATGGAGTCTTAGCATTACACATAGTTGGAAAGTGAGTCTATGCATGAGCAGCCTTTGATCTCAGGGTGATGAGCTATCTAGCATGTTACACAGTTCCAGACAAATATGACCAAACAGTTCTCCAAATCTCTATCTCTCTCTCAGAGTCCCTGTCTACTGAGGAGAGAAAGTCTTTCAACTTATAGATTTGGCTACTCTTCAAACCTTATCTAATATCCTGATGCCCCTCATCTCCAATTTCACTTAAGGCAACTCTAGAGCTGTTGGCACCAACACAACAGTAAAGACACATGCTTGGATGCTCCTATGTGATTTTCTTTAACACTTTATCAACACCTCCTATGATGGAGCAATGTTCTTCAGTCCAAATGTTAAAGAAATACTATCCAGGAGTGGACAAGATGTAAGACCCTGTATGCTGGAGGGACCTGGTTTTCTACCTTCCAGAGGACCTTTTCCAGAAAGCAAAAGGGAAGAAAGAAACTTTGGTTCCGGAAGTCTCAAGGGTTTGTACCTGATGTTTCTGGAGAGAGACCCCCCCCCCCAATGCAGGGGGAGAAATCTAGTAGTGGACATCACCTCACCCTGGCAGAGGTGGCACACAAAAAGAGAGCTTTTGGGGGTGCCTTCTCAGATAGGCCTTATCAATGTTCCTGAATGATTGCCTGAATGTTGCTCTTTGGAGGCAGTTAGAGGTGTTTATCCCTGCACCCTATGGCCTAGGCATCCAGCCAGCCAGCAGAGGATGATAACCAGAAGCTACTCCATACTATTTCTAGACCCTCCGCCATGCTTAAAGAAACTTCACAATGTTTCACCCTCCCAAACCAAAGCAGTAGCAGATCAGAAATAGAAAAGCTGCTAAGAAACCAAGTCATCCAAGAGGTCCCATCAGACCAACAAGGATACAGAGTTTACTCAATATTTCAAGATTCTTTTTAATGCTAACAATAATGGTAATGTCAGGCCAATTTTGGACCCAAGTCATTTGAATAAATTTGTGAAACAAGCAAAAATCTTGATGGTCACGGTACAGTCCATACTTCCATTATTAGGGAAGGAAAGACTATTTGCGCTCAATTGCCCTCAGGATGCATACTATCACATAAAAAAGAACGGACACTCTTGGAGGTTTCATTGCTTCAAGTTGGGAGCAGTAATTTTCAGTTCAGAGCCCTGTTATCTGGTCTCACCATAGCCCCCCCCCCCCCGGGTGTTCACCAAGTGCATGGCAGTAGTTGTAGCTAACCTCAGGCTGCAGGGATGCTAAGTATTCCCTTATCCTGGATGAATGGCTCATTACTACCCTGTACAGGAATCCTAGCCTCCAAGGCAGGGACTTCTTGCTTCAACTTGCTTCAACATAAGGCTTTACAATGAATACAGCCAAGTCCAAGTTTTAACCTATACAAACCTTGGCATTTATTGTTGCACTTTTGGACATAAAACTGCAAATCACCAAGCTATCCACAAACAAGCATTTGCTGTTCTTTCATGCCAGAAGCCATCAGCAAATGGATTATAAATCTCTTAGGTTTGATGGTGGGCAGCTATCACCCTGAATCCTCTCACCAGACATAAGATTAGAGTTCCCAAGTAGACACTACAGGCTCAGTGGTCAGATTTCAGCCCATGAATTTTCATGTTTTGATTACAAAGATTTGCAGGTCTCATATCCAATGGTGGCTGGAGTCCCCAACAGCCTTTCAGGGCCTTATCTTTGTACTACCTTCCCCACAAGCCACACTGACCATGGATGCTTCCCAATTAGTGTGGAGGGGGGCAATTCTTGAGAAAGATGGTGCAGGGTATATGGCTCCCTGCAGAGACCAGTCTTCACATCGACATTTGGAGATGAGAGTGGTCCCCTAGTGTTACAGGCCTTCCAGGAAGCTCTCCTCATAGGTGTGATTTCAACCTAGACAGACAATATGTCAGTGGCCTGGCACATCAATGAACAGGGAGGATCAAAATCCTATTACTTGTGTTTGGAGGCCATGAGAGTGTGGCAATGGCTGATGCCTTCTTACTGCTTTCTGTTAGCAATGCATATTCTGGGAAGTCCAATGTCCTAGCAGATAGGTTAGGCAGGTTTATCTTCTACCTCATGAGTGATCCCTCAATTCATCAGTGGCAGATCAAAAGTTTCTGCCATTTGGGCCAACCTTGCTGTGATTTGTTTGCCTCCCTCTACAACACCAAGTTCAACAGGTACTTTGCCCATATCTCCTAGGAGGAGCAGTCACCGAGGGATATTCTGATCCACAATTGCTCCCGATGGGTCTCCTTTATGCTTTTTCCTACTCCTCTCAATCTGAAGTTTCTAAAGAAAGTACTGCTGAGGAAAGCTACAGTGATCCTCATTACTCCCAAAAGGTGTGGATTCCCTTCCAATGCCCTGATTTGATCCACTCCACCCTCCTTGGGGGCTGGACCCCACTCCAGAGCTCTCTCACCCATCCAGAATGCCTCACTGAACATTCAAGCCCTCAAGCTGACAGCATGGTTTCTCCAATTCCAATGACAGCTAAACAGTCCAAGCTTTCTTCCCAAGTAGTCCAAAATTTTGGCCTCTTTGCAAAGACCCTACACCAGAAAGATTTATTAAAACAAGTGAAAAGGATTTTCTATTTGGGCTTCAAGCAAAATCCTTGATCATTTTTCAGCCCCTCTTTCAGCTATTTTTGAATTTGTGGCATCTCTCTTTCACAATGAAGCAAGCTACTCCACTATTAAAGTACAGTTAGCAGTAATTTCCAATTTTCACAGTGGGCAGAATGATTCTTCCGTTGCCTCTATTAGGTTGTCCAAAGTCTTTCTTAGGGGTGCTTTCCTTCTTCTACCACCACTCAAGAGGTTCAGTCCCTCCTTGGGACATTACCATTTTGTTACAGGCCTTAAATGTTGCTCCCTTCAAACCTTCAGCCAAAGTTGACTTAAAATTCTTGGCATAGAAAATGCTATTTTTATCAGCCATCACCTCTACCAGGAGAGCTTTGGAATTACACACATTAACTAGTAAACCTCTGTATCTGTTTTTGCACAAGGGCAGTTACTCTAAGAACCAGTCCTTCCTTTCTTTCTTCCTTCTGAAGGTGGCTTCTGAGTCAACTATCAACCTTCCTGTGCTCTTCCCAAATTTCTCCAATAAAGGAGAATAATATGTTACACTTGCTTATGATTATTTGTACTATACAGGTGTGCACCTTAATGTCCTTCTGCACAATGCCCAACCACATTTATGTTCATACTGTACTAAGCAGACATAAATGTAGTTGGACGTTACAAAAAATGACGTTAAGGGAAGTGCAATGCAAAGAATACAGTGTTCGCTTAACGTTCAATGGGATAAAACCTATTCTGGACATTAAGCAGCACACACCTGTACTAAGATTAGAAAGACTTATCAGTTATTTGTCTTCTTTGTCTCAGCCAAAGTTGGTAAAGGAGTGTCTATATGTGAGTTTCTCACTGGCTGTTATTATTTCTCATGTTTACAAAGAGGCAGATTTATCCTTAAACAAAGAGGCTGGATCTGTGGCCACATCTTCAGCCTTTTAATACAGAGTACTGCTTGATGACTGTTGTGTGGCTGCTACTTGGTCCACTGTCCATACCTTCATTTCTCACTAAATATTGGATTTACAATCCAGGCTGAGTGTCTCCTTTGGCTTGGCTGCACTCTGGAATATCCTTCCATGAGACCTCCCAACAGTACTAGTAGCTGGGGACTCTACCCCATCTGTTGAGGAATGGAAAACAGAGGTAATCCAGAGGGCCCGAGTGATATCTGGAATCCCACCTGTGGCCCAGAGGGTGACAGGACTAACAAGAAACAGCTAAGTCCACATAAAATCACTTTAGCTAGCAGATCTAGGACACTCTCTCTGACACCCTCCCTGTGGGAAGAATAAAGACAACTTGAAGTTTCCAGTAGTTTATTCAGTTAAGTAGGTAGATGGACAAGTGTTCTCAACAGGTCAGTTATTTAAATGGTGGGAGATTGGAGGAAAATCTTGGAGATGGAAAAAAAAAAAAAAAAAAAGAGCAGATCCCAAAGCTTAGAGGTTAGTCCCTTATTTGAATATTCCTGAAAGACCCATGAAGGATTAACAGCTCAGCAGCCTGTGGAACCTCATTCTTTGTTTAAAGGTTTTAGTTTTATTTTAATTTTTAATTTCTAACAAACGACATGACAACACATTATAAGCTAAAGGTTAGCTTGCTTTTATTTTTTGTATTACTGTATTGCCTTTCTATATTTTGAATACTGTAGTTTGTTTTCTTTACCTTGTGTTTTGCTTGAATTCTGTTTTAACAGCATATTAAAACTTCAAAAGAGACCACAGCTCTCTCTGTTCTGAGTCAGGCAGAATTTTTTCCCGCCCTCCCACCCATTTAAGTTGTCTTGTTAAATACCACTGTCTTTCTAGTTGCCCGCCTCTTATGTTAATCTGACCATATATCTCATTTCTCTCTACTCACAAAGTAATCACAAAATCATCATTTTTGAAATCCCACCCCTTCAATTATTTAAATTTATTGGCCATCCTACAGTATTTCATAGTACCAAAATAAAAAAGTGACCACCCCTTTCAATCCATCTTGCTGTTTTAAAAATAGTAACTCTCCACTAAACCTTAACTTTTTAAACAGGTAAAACTCAAGTTACCTACTTTCACACCTAACTTCTCTAGTGCACACTGCAGAGTGCATTCTTTTCAATCTTACCTTTAAGCATCCCTGTGACTAGCACTTTAATACCTGCTGGAAAGCACTAGGAAGCCTTAAACTCATACAAACACTGAACTCTCCTTGTTAACAAGGAGAAATTAATAGTAGGCACTAAACAGCCTATAATTGCAAAGTACCTTGCTAAGGAAACAGCTCCTATACTTTACAAAGAAAAAAAAAAAGCCCCAAACCAGGCATGTCCAAGGGTCAGCTTCCGGTGATTTCTCCTGTCCACCTGGTGAATCTGGGCATACTGGGGCAATGCAGCAATTGCATCATGTACACAGCCAACCCTCTCCTCCTACCACCCAACACTACAACCTGTGAGAGATGCACTTACATAGCCAAAATGGAAGCAAAGCTCTCTCCACCCAAGATTGTGCTAAACAGTCAAGAGGAGAAGGTTAACACCCACACTACACCTCAAGCAACACATAGCCCTTCTAAACCCGCACCACCAACACCCACATATAGCAACACTAAATCCACATATGCAGAGGCCCTTAACTGTAACCTGCCCAAGCAACAAAGACCTCTGAAGCTGAAATGCAAACAAACACCAATCACAACCAATGTGTCACATAGTTCACAACACCAGTGTGCCACCCAGCAACAGCCCCTAAGGCAAGACAATGTACCTAACACTTTAGTCATAGGCGACTCTATAGTCCGGCACACTGATGTCCCTCTCACCAGGTTGAATAAGGAGAAAATTATAGTCAGCTGCCTGTCGGGTGCCAGGATCCGCCACATAATGCATGCACTCAAGTCACTCCACAACAAGTACAAATATGACTCTGTCATTGTCCATGTTGGAGAGAATGACTTGAGACGTACCTCCCTGGACTACATGAAAAGAGACATGGAAAAGCTCTCGGATCATGTGGCCCAGGCAGGTATGACCCTAGCCCTGAGTAGCATCCTGCCTTCGCCCAGAATGATACCACAATATAAGGATAAAATTATTGACTTCAACAATTGGCTAAGCTTATGGTGTCATTCAAAGGGGATCCAGTATCTGTCTGCCTGGGATGACATGATTGACAGACCACGATGCTTTGCCAGAGATGGTCTGCACCTGTCGCCCCTGGGATTCAGGTTACTGGCTAAGGCTCTTGCCACCCCTATAGTGCCTTTTTTAGGCAAACTTCAAAGGACAAAACCACCACCGTAACAGGTACAAGCATGCAGAATCTGAAGGTAATGCTACTCAATGCTAGAAGTCTAAACCTCAAAATGCACTCTCTCGAGGCACTCCTAAAAATGGAGAACATCGATATCTGTGCAGTAACTGAGACCTGGTTCAAGGCTCCAGAGAGCACCCCTGCAATACCAGGCTACAACTCTTACCACACTTTTCGGCCACCAAACCAGGACCGAAACACTAAAGGTGGAGGAGTGTCAATATTCACCAAGGATATTCACACCACCAGGCTAGTTGGCCAACACAATGTGTCTGAAATTCTCCAAGTGCAACTAACACTAGGTAAGACTGCAATCCAAATTGTAGCTTGCTACAGATCCCCCACCATACCCCAAGATTCTCACTACACCTTTCTAAACATACTGGAAAATATTAAGATAGAACCAAACACCCTAATACTGGGTGATTTTAACTATCCTGCCATTAACTGGGAAAACTACTCATGTCCCAACACCTTTGTAGCGGTTCTTGGAATTCATAAATTCCAACGCCGTGGATCAACTAATCCATAGTTCCACCAGGGGCTCCAATATCCTAGACCTGGTCATTACCAACATGGGAAATCAATGCTCCATACCTATGGTCACCCCCTCGTTAGTCAGGTCTGACCATAAGCTAATCACCCTTAACATCCACATCCCACCCCAACCCCCCAGTAAAGAAACCACCATAAAAAACTTCTCCAAAGCCAACTTCATGCTACTCAAGTCAGAAGTGACAAACTTCATGACACCCATGCAGGCGGGAACTGAAAGTTCAACTGCTGAATCCTACACTAAGGCACTGTACGAGCACATCCACTCATGCATGAATCGTGCCATCCCAAATAGAACCAAAATGCTCTCATCCAAAAAGGAAGCCAATCTGGTGGTCCTCTGCCATAAACAAACTTTACAACAAAAGGAAGAAACTTTTGCAGAAAAGAGGAAAATCCCAGGATGCAAAAAACTCCCTTACTAGCCTCAGTAAGAAACTGAGATGCCTCATAAAATCCTCCAAAGCTAGTTATGAAAATAAAATTGCCAAAGATTCCAAAGACAACCACAAAGCATTCTATAACTATGTCAAGAATCTAAATGGCAATGCTCAGATCTGCTCTGAGCTAAAACAGAATGGCATTAAATATACTGATCCGAAGGATATTGCCAATATCCTGGCAGATTGATTCAGTGCCAACTTCACCCCCTCTCACCCCCTAAATGGCCCATCTCAATACCAGAAGATTGCCAAATTCCAGTAATAACGGCCACACAGGTACAAAATGCACTCTCTAAAGCCAAGAATACAGCATCCATGGGACCAGATGACATCCCGGGCTGTGTACTACATGAACTACAATATGAACTGGCACCTCACCTAAGTGTCATGTTTAATCATAGCCTCACCTCAGGTTTCGTGCCCACTGAGTGGCGCAGAGCTACAGTTATCCCAATCCACAAGGGGGATCCACCTTGGATCCCGGAAACTACCATCCCATCAGTCTGACAAGCCTTATCTGCAAGGCCATGGAGCGTATTATCATGGAACTTATAAACAAAGACATTGGCAACCTTCAAACACTGGACCCCACCCAGTTTGGGTTTGTGAAGGGCCGATCTTGTCTCCTGAACCTGATTGACTTCTTTGAATCAGTCTCCAGCGCCATTGACAAGGGTAAGGTGGCCCACACAGCCTATCTAGACCTTGCCAAGGCCTTTGACACCATCCCCCACTCTGGAATCATCGATAAACTTACTAAGTTGGGCATTAATCCCTATGTCACCCAATGGGTTGCTAAATGGCTTACTGATAGAACCCACACTGTAAAAGTAGCCGACTCCAAATCCAGCTCCAGACAAGTGACAAGTGGAGTACCTCAGGGTTCAGTCCTGGGGCCGCTCTTGTTTGGCATCTACTTCTCTGAAGTACAGGTCAACACTAAGGGACTCTGGCTAACAAAGTTTGCAGATGACTGCAAACTGGGAGCCATTATTGAATCCCCAAATGATGTGGATACTCTACAAAAGGGCCTTACAGAAACAGATGCTTGGTGCCAGAGCCATGGGCTCAAGCTCAATGCCAAGAAATGTATTGTTATCCCCTTTGGGAAAAAACATGTATCCATGAATTACCATATAGGTGGCAGTACACTAAACACCGAAAGTGTGATAAGAGACTTAGGGACACAGGTGGACAGTGGTCTCACCTTCGATAACCACATCGCCACAACAGTCAGGAAATCCTTCTATGTGGAAAACCTCATCATGAAGGGCTTTTCATCCAGAAAAAAGGAGGTCATTGTCCCACTGTACTCATCCCTCATTAGACCCATTATATAATACAACGCCCCATTTGGTATGTACCTCTCAAGACATCTGCAACAACTGGAAAGGCCTCAGAAATACCTCACTAAAAGAATCACAGGCCTAAAGCAGATGCCCTACGCTGACCGCCTTAAAAAACTCCAGCTATACTCTGTCGCATATCGTCTACTCAGAGGCGATCTCTGCTTAACATACAAGGCCATGTCAAACCCAGAGCTGTTGGACATGCTACACTTAAAGAAATCCCAATCCCTCAGAGCTACACGCTCCAGGGATCTAAACCTTGTCATCACAATAAACAAAACATGCTGGAGGGATAGGTTCCTGACCCAGAGACTCCCCAGACTCTGGAATAGATTGCCCATACATGTCAAGCAGAGTGCCTCTTTGGACCTCTTCAAGAGGAACCTTGACGATTGGATGGGAGAAAGGAAATTCACCCCAGGGATCACGTCAGTCGCCCTACTAGACAGGGGTCCAGGAAAGTAAATGTGGGAAGAAATAGCCAGGGAATTGTTATGGCTAGGCTTGTATAGGCCCTAGGGCTGATAGCCTAGTACCACCCTATGAACCTACAACTACAGAAGTGTATTTAAGAAAACACCTTCACCTGGGCGTCATCAGGTTCATCTAATAGAGTGGTTTACAATTCGTACATTGAAAAAGCTGTTTTACGAGGCTTTACCAGACCTTTTTAGTCTGTTTTGTAACATATGTAAAATGAGAGGCAGTGTCTGCATCAGTTGGGCTCATATTCCTTGCAGCCAACCATGAAAGCTTTATTAGAGAACTTCTTCCAGTGTATCTCATGTAATATGGCAGGCTGTACTCACTTTTACGGGGCTCATTATCTCCTGACATATACAAAAGGCTAATATTCTCTTGTGTAACAAAAAAGTTTCAGTACCTGCTTAAAAGAGGCTCATATAAACAATTAATGTGACCTGTCCCCATTCTTCTTCCTCTTGATGGAGACAGAACTTTTTATATGCAAGGGAGGTAGTCCCTGTAAGCTACACTAGGTGATTCCCATTTTTGAACAATACATGCATCAAGAGAAATAGCATACAGTGGAAAACAAGTCACAGTGCTCATTTTTACAGAGCTCATGAATGTGCACAAGTAGGAGAAAAGAAGTAGAAAGTACAGTTTGAGACCTCAGAGCATTTTGTGTATGCTTTCTGTGCCCATGTAATAAAAAATCCACCAAGTGGTAAACTGTAGAGTATACAAAAACTTTGAGACTGGCTCCTTTTTTCCATCTTCCAGATTTTCCTCCAAATATAGTTCTATAGTTGTAGCTCATAATGTGTTCCATGGACACAGAAAGCCTTTAATGAGCGGGTGAAAAAGAAGAAATGCCCCTTTAAGAAAAACTTGCAGAATTTAAAAGAGGCCAATGTACTATGGCAGTTGACTGCTCTTTGATGGAGGAATAACCACAGCCAGCTTTAAATAGTTTAGACAAAAAGCTGTTAATTTCCCTACCTGCACCCCTCCCGCTCCTCCTTTTCTACCCATAATATTAATGGCTATAAATGCTTCTCTTTTGTAGTGGAACTATCGTTCACGGAGTGTATTTTCTGGTATTTTAAACCTAAGCCAGAACCTAGTAGCCTTTTTCTTTACTGGTAGCTCTTACCTTTGGAAGGTTTTGGCTGATAACTTGTTGCTGACAGCTCTTCTCTCTTTTTCGCTTGGTGTGACATTCTGTCATTTTGCACTAAGTTACTGTTACTTTAGTTAAGACTGCCATTATTGACAGTTAGCATTGCCCCTCCTCTCCTAATTGGGATACACTAAGCTACTTAAGTTCCCTGGTGACCAGGGTGCTATTTTTAAATTCTCCTAATATTTTACTCATTAGTCCAGCATCCTGTTTAGCGTGTTCACCTTGTAAGCTGTATTTTCTGTTTTTACATTTTAGTTCTATTGTACTGTATAATCACCTGCTGTAATAGTTGTGGTCTTTCCTTATTTAGACACCATTGTCCGTAATTACCTTGTTGTGGCTTAGTATTTTTTTCTGTTGTTTACTGGACATGCAAACCGAGTGCAGGTACATTACTGTCTACACACCGGCTCTGTTTAATGGTTATTTTCTATCTGCCGGATTTGCTGTTTTCTTGAGAGTTATTATAGTATTCTTTAGGGAGCTGCTTTGTGTTATTTTTAGTAATGTTTATTTCTGTATATTTTGTAGTCATAGCTTGCTAGTTTTGTTACGTGTAGGTATCCTGCGTACGATATTTTTGTTAATTCTTCATATTTAAAATGGTTAGTTTTGCTGACTCTGCTTGTTTGATCTTCACTCAATTCTAGCCTGATCCCTCTACTCTTTCATGCCCTTCTCCTAAACTGTTCTTTTATTCCTGATCAAACGGATTGCTGTATTTCTTTCTAAATTTTTTCTCACAGTTGGATAGCTGCTATATTTCATCTCACCTGACCCAAGTCCCTGGTGTCCGTTCGTGTTTGTGAGCTGCTTTCCATCCTCCTATCAGACACTCAGAAATGCCAGGTCCTCCAATCAAAATTATTTTAAAAGCAACTAACTTGGATAAGCTACTATAGTTCATCTCGCCTGGCCCGAGACCCTAGTCACTGATCATGTTTGTGAGCTTTCCATTCCTCCAATAAAACATACAGAAACATCAGTTCCTCCAATCAAAATTATTTTAAAAGCAATTAGTGTAAGACCTTTAGTTGTGTAGGTTTGTTTTCTTCTACTGGATATTTTAGTGTTTTCTTTTAATGCATTAGTCTGCTGTTTCCACTGTAAAGTGCACTCTAACAGGATAGCTGTTAATTTCCCTACCTGCCCCCCTCCCGCTCCTCCTTATCTACCCACAATATTACTGGCTATAAATGCTTCTCTTTTGTAGTGGCACCATCATTCACAGAGTGTATTTTCTGGTATTTTAAACCTAAGCCAGAACCTAGTACCCTTTTTCTTTACTGGCAGCTCTTACCTTTGGAAGGTTTTGGCTGATAACTTTTTGCTGACAGCTTGGTTCTGGTCAGGCCCCGCTCTGTTCGCCACACTCTGCTCGGCTCACTCCGCTCCCCTACCCTGCCCCCATTTCCCACCCATTGGCAAGAAATGTATAGTTATCCCGTTATCCCCTTTGGGAAAAAAAAACATACCCGTGAATTACCACATGTGGCAGTACACTAAACACCGAAAGTGTGATAAGAGACTTAAGGACACAGGTGGACCGGTGGTCTCACCTTCGATAACCACATCACCACAACAGCCAGGAAATCCTTCTATGTGGCACACCTCATCACTAATGGCTTTTCATCCAGAAAAAACGAGGTCATTGTCCCACTGTACTCATCCCTCATTAGACCCATTATAGAATACAACACCCCATTTAGTATGTACCTCTCAAGACATCTGCAACAACTGGAAAGGCCACAGAAATACGTCACTAAAAGAATCACAGGCCTAAAGCATATGCCCTATACTAACTGCCTTAAAAAACTCCAGTTACATTCTGTCGCATATCGTCTACTCAGAGACGATCTCTGCTTAACATACAAGGCCATGTCAAACCCAGAGCTGCTGGACATGCTACACTTAAAGAAATCCCAATCCCTCAGAGCCACACGCTCAAGGGAACTAAACCTTGTCATCACAATAAACAAAACATACTGGAGGGATAGTTTCCTGACACAGAGACTCCCCAGATTCTGGAATAGATTGCCCACACATGTCAAGCAAAGCACCTCTTTGGTCCTCTTCAAAAGGAACCTTGACAATTGGATGGGAGAAAGGAAATTCACCCCAGGGATCATGTCAGTCGCCCTGCTAGACAGGGGTCCAGGGAAGTAAATCGTGTGGGAAGAAATAGCCAGGGAATTGTTATGACTAGGCTTGTAAAGGCCCTAGAGCCGATAGCCTAGTACTAACCTATGAACCCGCCCCCACTATACCTACCTTTATTCTAACCTCTCATCACCTGACCGCTCTGCTCAGCTCACTCCACTCCCCTACCCTGCACCTATTTCCCACCCGCCCCTACTATACTTATCTTTATTCTAACCCCTCATCACCTAACCACTACCTAGACCAATCACCTACCCATCATACTATAATCCACAATCTATATATAACTCCCTGCCTTTAACTCGCACATAATACCCTCTAGCCACACCCTTCACACTCACCTCATCACCTCAATCACCTTACAGCCATCACCACCATACAGTATGAAAATCCCACTAGCATCCGTTTCATTAGCCCTCAACACTAGCCTACACGACATCCATACAAACTAATGTACCTCTATACACCGCATTCCATGCAACACATGCTTCCATACTCACAAAAACACACAAACTTCTCTACCAGCCCTACAAATCTTAATGTTAATACTACACTATATATACATAATATTTACATACCAAAATCCAACACTAAAAGAACCTCACATAGATCCAGCATAGAAATAACACACATAACCAAACATCAACTATCAACCATAAAGAGACTACTCATTTCTGGTGACATACACCCAAGGTCCACTCAAAACCAAACAGATCTGACCTATTAATTCTTAATATCAACACATGTATTGCTAACAAGATACCTGATCTGCATGCATTTATAACCCATTATGCTACCGACATACTATCACAAAGACATGGCTAAAACCTAACATCCAAAATGAAGAATTCCTCCCCCAGGCTATAATATTCTAAGAATGGATAGAGTAGGTAGAAAAGGAGGTGGGATAGCCATTCTCTTTAAAAATACACTCAACCTCTAACCTCTAAAAAACCCTCTACCTAAATTTTGTAATGCCGAATCCCTTACTTCAGTCCTATGCTTCAACAAAACAAAAAATAAAATAAACATTTTCGGCTGCTACATACCTCCAGGAAATAACTCTCCCATAATAGAGAAAATCTTACAGTAGACAAGAGATAATTTACCACAAGAAACTATCCTATTAGGTGACCTAAATACTGACTAGTTAGCCTATAACTCCAATAACCCCACTAACTACATTAATCTCTATGGCTTCTCTCAACTCATTCAAGAACCCACTAGAACAGATAAAATCACCAGAACAATTCATTCTGGATTGGGTATTGGTCAATTTCCCCAAACAAAACTACCAGGCAGGCTGCCTACCAGATGGTCTCAGTGACCACCTCCCTACATTCCTACTATGCAAACGCACTAATCTATCCAAGCCCGTAGTTCATAGATTGATAGGAGCTGACTGAAACCTAAACCCTTATGATCTTAATACTGTACTAAGCCATTGTTACTGGGAACCACTAAAAACCCTTGGATTACAACAGGCAGTTAACTACTTTAATACAACTTTTACCACTATCCTTAATGGGCTCGCCCTGGCTAGGAAAATTAGAGTAAAAACCAACAATCACCATGGCTAAGTAGAGACAATAGAGCCCTATTAAAGTCCAGGAATAACACATAGAAAATCTGGAAAAGGGAAAACACCACCTGTTCCAAACAAAACTACGAACAGATTAGAAATCAGGCCAAGGAACAAACCAAATTTGATAAAAAGAACTACTTCCTAGGTGCCCAAAGCAAATATTCAAAAAACCCACAAAAATGTTGGCAGTCAATCAATTCCTTACTAAAATCAGGCAAAACTACAACTTCACCTCCTAACTCCACCAATAATACTACGGACATAGCCACTCAATTTAACCACCCCTTCAAAGAATCCATTCTAGCAGTATCCAGCCAACTATCCAAAAATAGCCCCTCACACACCCCAGACAATGAACTAGAAAACATTCTTCCCTTTACTCTATCATCAGTCCTCATCTCTGAAATTAAAAAACTCCTTCTAAAACTGAAACCCAGCATCCTTGTAGTTGATAACTTACCTGCTAGCTTCCTAAAAATGGCCGCTGAATCTATATCTTATCCTGTTTCCATCCTTACCGCTGCATACAGGAATCCCATATCCCACAACTCTTTGGAAGTTTCATATATTACTCCTCCTCATAAAAGTGGTAACTCTTATGACTTCTTAAATTACCGGCCCATCGCCATTCTATCTCCCTTGTTTAAACTACTGGAGAAGTGTATATACTTTCAAATCATGACATTTCTCAACAAACAAACTCCTTTCTACCACTCAACATGGCTTCTGCCCACATCGCAGCACAACCACTGCTCTTCTCTCTTTTACTTATCTAGTTAACCAGCACAGGAACAACAATAACTTTACATCTGCCATTTTCTTGGATCTATCCAAAGCATTTGACATGGTCTCACACACCATTCTACTACATTCCCTAGCCTCGCTATCCTTTGCCCCATCTACTATAGCCTGGTTCAGAAGCTACCTATATGACAGGCAACAATCTGTCCAATGGCAAGGTGTAATATCTCAATTTCTAACCACCATAGGAGTGCCACAAGGCTCAATACTAGGCCCACTTCTCTTTTCTATTTTCACGAATAGTCTACATAGCTCAACCCAGCATGCCACACTGATTCAATATGCAGATGATTCAACTTTGATCTGCACAGCCCCATCTCCTTCCATTCTACAACAACTTGGTATAAAAATGGATCTCTGATATCCAACTCATCCTAAACCCCAACAAGACTAAATTACTCCTATTTACTCCCAAAAAAAATCAAAGACCACTTCCCTTTCCTTTTACCATCATCTCTAAAAAGGGCACCACCCTTTCCCCTTCTATCCATACCAAACTCCTCAGCATTGAAATTGACAATAACCTTCACTTTGATGTCCACATCTCCCAAACCATCAAAAAGGTTCACAAAAATGGGTAGACTATATAGGCACAAAAACTTTCTCTCAGATAAAGCAATAATCACCCTAGCCCAGACTCACCTACTGTCCACACTAATGTATGCAGCACCAATTTTCACCCACATCAGAAAAATAGATATTGGCAAGCTAGTCGTGTTACAATAAAGATCGCCAAGTTTGCTAAAAACTCCACCTTCAGAACACATCACTGTCTACCTCTACAATAGCTAGCACTGCCACAACTACTTAATTATCACCAGCTAGTCACTGCCTACAACATTCTTAAATACCCTGATAAAACCCCATCACTAACTCAACTACTTACTCACTACACAGCAAATCGCCCTCTCCAGTGACAAATCTCTCCTCTGTATCACTAAGGCAAACAATACTACAGGAAAAGCACTATACTCCCATACTGTTGCTAGAAAGTGGAATTGCCTTCCCCCTCCACTGACCTCTGCCTCCACCACTTCACACTTCAAACACTCCCTCAAATCACATCTGGTGAATACCTGGCTATGTCTATGTATTACTTAAATTTAAGTTTTCCTACCCTTCCCCCCATACCCATGAACAACTACCGAGTTACTCACTGTAATGCTCTACAGCACTAAAACTCTCATAGTTATTCTTCCAGACTGAAAGTACCTCCTAATTCTTGCTGTTTAAACTTCTCTAATTGCTGAAAAGTGTCCTGACTGTCTTTATATTTCAATATGAATATATGTCTGTCTATTGTATAGTCTGTTTTAGAACTCTGTATAAAAATATTAACTGTTGTTAACCAATATGGAGCTTTTCTCCCCTGAAAATGGACCTAGTCTAGTCAGAATTTCCCAGTTAACAAATGTCAAATAAAATAAATAAACTTTAGGTCAGCCGCTACTGAAATGTAATGAAGATCAAATGTTTCCACTTACTTTTATAACATTTTTGAGTGGACTGCGTCTGAGACATGGATAAAATGTGGATTACATTCTTTGAAAAGAAGCATAACTGCCATTATGGGAGCTGGAGAAACTATGCAGTTAGAGGTTAGTATGAGATTGTAAAGGCCTGAGTGTGGCTGACTGAGGGTTGAGAAAGAAGATATAGATGTGGATCTAGAAGCCAAAGGCGCTTCCTCAGATGAGACTGGACCAGACGAAACCAGATCTATCTAGATTAATATGGAGCAATGAAGATTATCTGAAATTTGTAAGTCAATTCCTTCTGTAGGAACTTGGTCATTAGGGACAGAGGGGAAAAGGTGAACAGCAGACTGAGTGGACCACTATCAGACTAGAACATACCCAAGTGACTGTCCTTCTTGGGGAACTAGGGTGAAATAGTTTCTGCACTGTGCTGCTGGATGGTGAGGTCACTAGAACAAGACTGGCTCTATTAGCTAAAAATGTCTTGAACCACTAATGGATTGAGGGACCATTTCTGAAGCATTAAAATAGACCTGCTTAGCTCATTCATTAGCCAGCTTAACTTACCCAAGGTGTGTGTTGCCACTTGAGTATAACCAACCAAGGCTCACTGCCATACTATCATGGCCTCTCTGCAAGTGGGGCATGATCTGGTTCCTCTCTACTTGCTGATGTACCACATGACCAACATATTGCATGTATGCATGTACAGCTATCACTCCTAAAGCAATAGATCCTGAAATTCCTGCAGTGCTAGGAATTTGCCCTCATCTCCAGGATGATTTCATGGAGGCTGGCCTTTAACTGATTCCAAACTCCTTGGATCATCCTCACCTTAAAATGACCACCCTCCACCCCAGACAGGAGACATCCGTGTTTACTACTGTTGATGGAGAGGGCAGAACAAACTGCCTTCCCACACAAAGACAGGGGAAGTCAACCTCAAGTTTAAAAGATTCCTGCATGATTGAGTTAGATGGATGGCGGCTGAAAGGGTGGTCTGTTAGCTATGACCACTGTGTGTCCAACATCCACTGGTGTATATCTCATATGTAGCCTGGCATAATGAACCATGGAAATTGTGGCTGCCATGAGGCCCAAAAAACTGATGAAGGGAAAGAACACAGATGGAGTGTTGAAGTAAGGATTGTTTTTCTGGAACAATAGACACCTGAAATGATGTGTCAAAATGGCATTGATCCAATAAAATCTATTCACTTTGTGGGATGAAGTTGACACTTTCCATAGTTTATGAAAATGGCTAGGTTAGAGCTGCAAAAAATCTCTTGCTGCTAGTAAGGACTCTTGGGTTGTTGCAGCTAGGAGCTAGTTGTATACGTAAGGAAACATGGCTCCCTTGTAGCTGCAGGTGGGCTGTGATTACTGCTATGCAGTTGGACACTCTGGGGTCTGGGGCAAGACCAAAGGGCAAGGCTCTGAACTGGTAATGATTAGCTCCTATGCAGACATGCAGAAACATTTATGACTCCCTTCTGATCTTTACGCAGAGATGTGCTCCACAGATATCCAGGATGCCTATCTAGTCATCTGCATTGAGACACAGCAAAAATTGCTGACACCATAACCATTCTAAACTTGGTCTTTTTTCACAAAAACAGGCTGCTGAGATCTAGCAATGGAAGTCATTGTTTTTCTTTAGTACCAAAAATTATCTTGAATATGCTCCTCACCACCTCTGATCTTGTGGGACCTCCTGGATGGCTCATTTTGAAGGAGGGCAGACACTTCCTGTACAAATATCCACATTTGGTGGAGGTACTGGCATTTATAAAAATGTGTATGGTATAGTCACTGGATATATCTAGTACCCAGCTGTCCTACATGATGGCCATCCACAAATCCAGGTAACGAGACAATCAGGACTCCCCGACTGCTTTTAGAGATGAATAGTCAGGTAAATCTTCAGGGGTGCTGGTTTGACCTCACTGTGAAGGGTTGTCTGTACCCTGTTTTTGCAGAACAGGTGGTTGATGCCAATTAAAAGGGACACATCTGCCACTGCCACCCCTAATGGAGGAGCAATCAAAGGGCTGACATTGGGATTTCTGAAACCACAGAAATTTGGTACCCTTCTGATTCTTGTTGAAAGATCTTTGCAGATTCTTAGATTTAACTAACACAGCAGCCAGTGTCTTCCCACCTTGCTTACAGCTCTTCAACTTCTTCTTAACTCTTGGTCTGAACAGAGAAAATCTTTCGTAGAGGCATTGGTAAAGGATGCTTGAAGTTGTTCATGAAGTTGTATAGGTAAAGGCAGGCATGGTGTTGGGAGAGTAATGCTAGTGCCTTCCACCCTGGCTGCTCCATCAGCTGCACTGTAAAACACACGCATGGAGAGATTTGTGATCTTAAGCAAGGTGTTCAGGGTGGTCTGAAGCTGTTTATTTGACTCCTGAGATATGCTCTGACCCAAAATATCACTAGCTTGATTGGGTAGGTCCCTTTGGAATCTGTTCATGTAGGTCAAAGAATTTAGCTTAGTATTAGGCTAACTGCCATTGTGGGCCATTTTAAGTCTATCCATTTACCCCATGTGAGAATCAAACCTTGCACCTTGCATCTGTAAGGTAAACACCTTAACTGTTATGACAACCTCCCAAACTTTAACTCTCTCAAAGGTAGAGTACAACAATTCTGCACTATTCACTGAGTCCATCTTTGGACTCTTGGACCAAAACTGCCTAACCTTAATGGCACTCAGGATCTTGTCTGGTTTTCATGGGATTGCTTCCACAGTGACTGGTTCCTGCCATGCCCTCCTAGTGACAAAAATCCAAGAGATTATCAGCAGGAATGACCACATGGCCAGGATGTCCCCTGTTATATCAATTCCAAGACTTAACCAAAAATGGGGCATCCCACTCTTTCATCCAAGTCGGTGTCAGAGATAAGTCACTACAAATTCAATTGCTACAATAGCATTCTGTACTCCAGCCTTGTTTCCCACAGACCCCCACTGGGTCCTGGATTACTTCAACAATAGCAAACTCAAACTTAATAAAATTAATGCATTTCAATGAGTGCTTGCAGAATGCATTATTTTCATTCCCTTTAGAAATATCATATTTCTGTTCATATATTCTAACCCTAAGGGCTCTCTTGGTCTTTCCAATATAAAATCAAGGACAAGTAACACATTTTGCAATGCAGACCACCTCAGTAGTCTTACAATTGCAAAATCTTAATGAAAATGCATACATAAAAAATATCAATAGCAGTTTCCTTTGCCAAAATGTAGGTGGACTGTCAACAGCTACCACATTTGCGGCAGCTGAGATTAAATGCCAAACCCCACCTGGAGTTAACGACAATATTTTTGTTAATTTCATACTTCAACTTAAGAGCTGCTACACTCTAGTTTAATATACAATATTATCCCCGGGATTCATGAAGCTTGCTCCAGGTGCAGGCGTAGCGTAGGCGGTATAATGCCAAATATGGCCGTAGAACGATTCAGGTACGATCCAATTCCACGTGCACTACCGGTGTACGCCAGAACTGCGCAGCCCTCGGCTTAGGTATGCTAATCACCCCATGCGCAGTGTCGCACCATGCAAATGAAGGCATATAGCGATTCATGAAGTGGTGCAGGTGTAGCGTAAGCCTACGGAAATGTAAACCAAAAAACACGGTTTACATTTTCCCAAACAGAACATCGGAGCTATGTAAGCGGCCCAGACTCATGTATTACAAAGTTACCATATGCCAATGGCTAAATACACAGCCAATGGCATAAGAAATGATGCACAACACCTAAAAAACAACATTTAATGTCATGTCCACAGTAACGCACAGTACAACCGCAGGGCATGTGTGCGCAAACTGGAACACAAAGAAAATATATACAAATGTCATAAAATCACAATGCAATATAAATCAGGATTTCACCATAATACGCAATGGTATGCATGGTACACCACAACTAAGCTGCAAGGGTTGCTAAGGGTCTGTGACAGTGTTCAACGCGGTAACTATGAATTAGTAGTCAATGCCATGCAAATGAGGCAGGTAATACTGAATCGCAAACGTCCCGCCGGATGAAGGATGTACCATATGGCGCAGCGCTATAACACCGAGGAGTGGCTCAGAGGTGATGCATGACATCAGCAGAGGGGTGTACTACCGTAGCTGTAAGCACACTGGAGCAATGCAAATCTGGCCTGGCCGTTGCTAAGCAAAGCTGCAGGACAGGGGTGGGGAGGTAGGTATAGAATCGTTTACCTGAGAGCACATATGGTGCCCGAAAGGGCATGTGTATGGGGATGAAAACGTGCCCAAAACCCGGTAAGCGGATGCATGCGTCGCGAACAATAGCACAAACAGGAAGGTCGGGGGAAGAAAAGAAGGAAATGCCACAGTAGGGTAATTGGAGTACAACTGAGCAATTAACACCAATCAACTCAAGGCGGCCAATCAACGGCAGCTGACAAGTCTGCTCGCAGAAACCTGCAAAACAGGACAGGAGAGGCACTGGATTGCAAAGAAAGGAGGAGAGGCATTGGATTGCAAAGATAGGAGAACTGTCATAGCAGAGCAAAGCAAACCTACAGTAGACTGGCAATAGAACACATTACACAAGATAAGCCAGGTCTAGGAAAGTACAAATGAAAGCAGGCTGCTGGATGCATGCCAGAAAATGGTAGGTGAAACGTGAAGAAATGTAAAGGGAAGGGCAAGAGGTAATCCACGGCAGCCTAATGTAATTCAACACCAAAGGCACCACAATAGTAGTTCCTGTAGTAAAACACATAAGATACCCGGTAGCTACGATCGTACATACACACCCTATGACATCATCGGTGTTCACAGCACAATAGTATAAAGTGTGAAAGCACCTTATGCACACCTGTGTATTCCCAAACACTGCACCATAGGTGTAAACACACGGGGAACTTTTAAAATGTACATGTTGGGAGCTGCCATAGCTGTGATTCATCACCATGTGTTAGAGACTGACGGTGTTCTGGAGGATGATGCCGACAACCACCGCAGGCCCCTGAGGAGGAGAAGAGTGTTCAGACCAAGGGTAACCTACCAGGGGCTACATGATCTGGAGATAGTACAGCATTACAGGGTGGACAGGGACATCTTACAGCAAATAGTTGAGATGTGCCGGCCACGCCTGAGAACCAGAAACAAGAGAGGGGAACCCATCCCAGTGGACACGAAGGTATGTGTAAGCTTGCGAATACTAGCTACAGGTACCTTTCAAAGGCCAACTGGAGCTATAATGGGGATCTCACAGGCATCAGCATCCAGGGTACTACACCAGTTCCTGGATGCCATGTTACCGCATGCCAATGAGCATATATACTTCCCCCGAACTCAGGAGGAGATGGCCAGCAATATGCGTCACTTCCACCGTGTGGCACACTACCCGGAGGTACTGGGTGTGATAGACTGCACCCACATACATATCAAGTCACCACCCGGTGAGCATGGTAGGCGCTACATAAACTGCAAGGGATTCCACTCCATCAACTGCCAGGTCGTGTGCAATGCCCAGGGCATTATCATGGATGTGTGTGCTGGCAGCCCTGGAAGCTACCATGACTCCCATATCTGGCATGCCTCACAGCTGTATCAGGTATTTGTCAGGGGGGACATCCCACATGGCCACCTTGTGGGGGATGCTGGCTATGCACTGGAGCCATGGATGATAATTCCCATCAGAAATGCACACACACCCATGCAAGAACGCCATAATGAGGCACACGCACAAACCAGAATCATCATAGAGCGTGTGTTCGGGATGCTGAAATCATGGTTCCGTTGCTTGGACACATCTGGTGGAGCCTAGAAGTACTCTCCAGGCACGTGTGCCCACATCTTCATAGTATGTGCCATGCTACATAATATGATCCTGCGGAAACAGCTGCAGCAGGGACAAAATGGTGAAGGCCCTCATAGCCCACTGCAATTGCCAAGGCCATCACAGACACAGAGGGATTTAGACCACGAACACACTGTGCCAGCCCCAGTAGGCAGAAAGAGGCATGCCCAATATGCCTACGCCTTGGCAAAGAGGGAACGTATAGCACATACTCTGACAGTGTAGGCCCCTACGGACTGACTCACCTCTCCACCTGTACACACAGTAAAATGGATGGCACACACACACAACCACCTGTAAATTGTAATGTAAAGGTGGCCTACTGTGTGAATCCTACATAGGCAGCCCTCAAACATTGTACACACAACAGCTATTGGAACAAGGAATGTCAACACCCTGAACAGTACATGCACCTATCAGCATATGTTGGTGCTGTGTGTATAGGTTCCTAGGTACATCGGTAGGTACATGCCCGATTGTCAGAGGCCACACACCAAACGAGGCAAACAGTGTCTGCTGCCGCCACAACATCGAGTAACCAAATGTCGCTCAGTGGAGCAGAGGCAATCGCGGGATCACATGTGTGTAAGCACTGTTCTGCACACACTCTGCACGGATTCCCAGCTGCGTTAATGAGGGGCACCACATAATGCAATCATGGATGTTGTGTCAAGGCATGGGGTGTACCCATGACAGGTATTCGTCACCTCAGCATGCTCCACCTACGGTCATTTGAAGGTGTAGCACATTATCGTGTGTGGCTCACTGTGATATACATACCCAATGCCGGAGCACATCCAGTAAACATCACATGGACATACCATTAACTGGACTCATCCATATGTAAACTAACTGAGTTACGCATGTGAGTGCAGTATGGAGTAACAGCCGTAGTATACTCCACATACAAAACGCCACAACACGTGTACAAATCCCAGATGGCCAAGTGGTAAATGCAGTGACCGTCGTGCATGTTCCTGGTCCCACGTCCTGCAAGGGATGTAATGTAATCCTGAAGGCACGAATAATGCATGTCGGATGCAGGTCATCAGAGCATGTATAGCACACGTTAGCAGGAATATGCGTTGCCCACTGCTGGTAAGCGTCGCTTAAATATGACTATACGGATATGCGCGAAACAGGGCTAAGCTTCTCCGAATATTGCACAGATCACGGTCAATGATGTCCAGAACAGGTGAAACCAGAATTATTCACCCCTGTACTAATAGCGCCTGCTCAGAAGGGTAAAATGACCACTGCCAGGAGTAGAACACGCAATCATGTATACAATCACCTAACACTATGGTAGCCAAGCTGTACCTACGGCAGGTGTGTAATGTGACAGGTTCAGACACAAACGTGCGGAGTCCAGGAAACAGTATACACCAAGTACACAATGAAAGGTGTAGCTTGCCTGTCACTTTTCCTGTCAGATATATATATATATATATATATATATATATATACATACATACATATATACATATATATAATACAGATAGAAAGAGCGATAGAGAGATATATGTTGATATATACGGATTCACCGTTATCTGCAAATATATAGATAGGTCAACGACATTTATAAAACCTTGGAGGTACAAATAAATAGGATACCGCCAACTATGGAATGTGTCACATACCGACACGCGTAACCACAAGGCTGAAAGACCGAAAGAACACAGTACCGGAACAGTAGAACCGCGAGTAATATTATCACGATATGAAGGGACATCTAGTTACCGCTGCCGGTGTTGCAGTCCACATAGGTACTGTGTTCAACTGTGTTTGTGATTGCCGTAGTCTGTGTATGTGTGTGTTAAGGGTGCCGTGTGCGTTTCCGTGTGACTGTAATGTGTGTGTGTGTGTGTGTGTGTGTGTGTGTGTGTCCGCATCGTGTGTCTGTTAGTGCCAACTCGGAGGTAGACCATTACGGTAGGTGTGGGTATAGCTAGCCGTAGGCATACGGTTACCACCTGTCCCACATTAGGAGGGACAGCCCCTACTGGGCAGTTGTGTCCTGACATAAAACATTACAAAGGGCAACTGTCCGAGATTGTAGGACATTATTATGTCCCATAGATTATGTAATAGTTGCATTAAATAGTTATGCCTGTATGTAAGAAACGTAAATGTTACATGCAATATGATAAGTAGCCAAAGTCCCACAACAATAAGTATGTATTGAGGATAACAGTATGTGCTATCCTGTGTACTGACCGTGGGTATGTGTCGGCCTGTAAACACCGATGTGTGTCCCGCAAGTGTCCCACAATGGCCGTTTGAAAAGGTGGCAACCCATGCCAAAGATGTTCTGTTACCAACACAACTGCAACGACTGCAAATATCTGGGACAGAAGTACACGGGATAGCTGTCATTTAAAAACATCCCTTTACATACCGCTGTAATTCCGGAGATATGGAAGTATCAACCTCACCTGCATACTATATAGAAACCAATTAACAATGGCCCAATGTATAATCCCATAACATAAGTCTACTAACTGATAGCTCTTCAATTAGGGAAGGAGCCCACACACATATATATGGAATATGTAGAAATGCAAGCCCCACAAACCTGTATATGCTACGTACACCCACCTACATCCCCCACACTAGAAACTATAGCAATACAGACTGTAATTACAGCACAAACATCCAGTCAGTCAATTACATCCACAGAAGCATTAACATACCTTGTGAGAGACACATTTAAAGGCGCCATGTGAAATCGTAGTTGTTGTATAATGGAACAAACGGCGATGTTACAGGTTTTGTTTGCAATAGTCCCTTATCAGACGGTTGGGATGACAGGTACACTCACATGTAGAACCACATACTCTAGCCGTCACACACAATCCACGGGGGACATGAATCCAAACTATAAGTGTCTCTACACATAGCAGTTGCAATTACACACAACAAATCACAATACAGGCCGTGTCCCCGAAGGTAGGGCAAATGGGCAATGCCCAAGTGGAGAATTCAATTATACCCCACTGTTGCCGTGTAACTGGCGAATGGAGTAGCTGCACAGCTGATGTGCAAGTAATAAGTCACTCAGGAACACCAAATGGCGGCAGGAAACCACATGTTACAGGTATCGACGTATATAAGGATGACTTGCCAGACATTCAAACCGTATGCTCATACCATAGAACTGTTTAAACAGTGTAAGAGAGATAGATACAAAAGTCCGGAACAATAACAAGGTATGTAGAACACTCGGTATGTAAGTGTATGTATAGCCTGTTTTGTATTAATTATGTTAGTGTATGTATAGCCTGTTTTGTATTAATTAAAAGTGTCCACAATGCATAAAGTGGGAAAAGGTATTTATGTAGTGATGTCTTGCTGAGCATACGAACGCTTGTAGAAATTGTGCGTCCTGCAGTGAGCCACAAGGTAAACATCACAGACACCACAAGGGATGCTACATGAGGGCTTTAAACATAACAATTCCATACCACCCGCCGTCAGTGGTAGGGTATGTCCAACAAGTACCTGCCAAAGCAGTGGATAGTATATGCTGATATACTGTCATAGTAGGCATGTGTATGGGCATATAACGACAATGACATGTCTAAGGTGGTCCCACTGTGCAAGTATGCTTTGCATTATGGGATACTATGCAAAATATGTGTAATGTATAGTATTGTAGGTAGATATGTCAGATGTGCTACACAGCATAACAGGCATATCATGCATACCAAAGGTATTGTCTATTAGCATGTACAATGTACAATAACAGGAGACATATAACTTGTAGTCACAGGACACTGTAATAGCATGATAGCTAATCTAAATGGAAGGGCTACTCAATTAACCATGCACAAAGGACATGTAATAGCTTCACAGGTTCATAGTGGGGTACTATGCAGTCTGGCAAGTCTATGTGTAAGCACAACTACAGTGTTCACACCAGCGGCACCTCTCTAAGGTAGTGTCCTGTGAACAGCAGAGCCATGTGTTACCTGCACCTCTGCACAGTACAGCCACTACAGTGATCCCTGGCGTACATGTGTCTCCTATCCACCAAGTGAGGTATCATATGAACAGTGCTACTGAGTGTCCCTGCGTGATGTACATAGGAATCATGTTCCAAAGCATGGTGAGTGTCTGGTTTGGGAATGTAACCCTGAAGCACATCCCACTCATCGTTGCGTGTGTGCACATATCCATAAGCATGTTGCTCACAGTGGCCTTTGCTTATGACGCTTATGTGGAGTACATCCATTAATATTGTTGTGGATATGGGCCCTGTCTGTTCAGCAGAGGTCACCCCTGAGTATGTAGTATGCAAATGTGTACAGACGTGTTGTCCGTAGTTCTGCCGCATACGTTAACCGTCAGAGCTCAATAAACGTCATGGCGTGTTAATGTTGTGGTATGTAAAGCCGTAGCTGTTGTGTAAGGTACACCCTAAACGGGGTGTTGTACCCTTGAATGTGTGTATGTCTGGAGTTCAGAGGTACAATGGGTGTCTATGTTCCAGCTACACACCCAGTACAGATAAGTGTGGCCACATAGAAGGATATCCATGCCACAGTGGCAATATGGTTATCACAGGAGTGGGTGCGACATACGTGTGTACTACGATCACGGACAATGTGACATGTATGTAGGGGACTACCACCTATGTGATAGTCAGTGGGTGAATAGTGTAATGCAAAGGGGATGTTCAAGCACCTTGTGTCATGCAGCTTGAGGCCATGACATTGATATCAGGTATCCGTCACAGTGACACCCTTATGGACAGAGTCAGTATCAGCTAGTGGATCAATCATGGCGCTTTGTATGCAGTGGTCTGTAAAGCTATGCAGGGAAAGTCCCTCTGTGCTAGCCTGTACCTCAGGGAAGCATATACCAAACATGAGGGGCCCTATGACTGAGGACTGTGGTATGCCATGTATGACTGAAATACAGTAGGTACTATGGTATGCTACCCTCATTGTGTGTGTCCTGTCCATGAGCCATTTTGCATAACATCCTGAGACACAGGGGTCGATGTGCAGGTGTATGTGTATGTTTTCAATACCAGAATGGAGAACGGTGCTGAAAGGCAATGAGAGGACAATGTAGGCTGTGTGGACCCTCGTACCATCATCAACTACCCTGATAACTGTATGAAAGGAGTCCACCAGGTGTAGGAGCCATGCTCTGGCCCTAACAAGTCCAACCTGGGTGGCATCAAAGGACCGGAGCCCAACAATGTCTCTGTGAATGACGTCCATGATGATGTGCCCCATAGCCTTGCAGAACAGTCCAGTCAGGTGTGTAGGGCAATAGTCCCACTCGTGCATTGTGGCACAACCTGTGTGGAGTGTGATAACTGTTGCTGTGTGCCATTCAGGGGTCACAATGTCTGATACAAGGCTATTACTGAATATGGTGGCCTAGTGGGAAGACATGTCGTTCAGAGGTTTGTGTACATCACAGCCTGGGATTTTGGACGGTCACATGGGGCCAGTGTCCCAGGACATATAGAGTGCAGGTTAGTACTGTGTAGATGTGACCACAGGGACACAGCAATGTTCCCACATGGATTGTGGCCCTGTAGGGAGTGAGAGGGTGTAATGTTAGCATTGAATCCATCCACCAGCATGTTGCCAACATCACTTGGTTCTGTAATGTTCCTGAGTAACTGTCGTAAGTGAGAGCAGAAGTGGGTATTGCCATTGACTACTGACATACCACCATAATGCCTTGTGGTACACCGAGGAATGTGTCGCAGTAATGTGTACGTAGCTAGTTTTGGAGTATGTGATGAGGGATCCTATGGCCCTACCGAAGCTGACCAGTGAGCTACCCCACCCATGGGATTGTACTCCACTTTGCAACAGCCTCCACCTGTTGTTGTAAATTATGTCCATGGAACTGGACCCCCAGAGTGGCGTCCATTATCTGGTGGGTACCATCATGGCTCTGTGTGGAATAGCATGATCCATAAAGTCATGTACATGCTAATGAAGTGCACTGGGGTATGTTTCAGTGTTTGTATGTGCATTGTCCATCTGCACGGGTGTCATGACGTTAACTACCGCTGTCATAAGACGTCTGTAGTAGGTGTTGTAGTACTCATGTACTGTGTATGCCGTGAAGGGTGTGGTGTCGGGATGTGGATAACAAGGGTGTGGAACACCAGTCACATGTTGGTAGTGTCCATGTCAAGGATATTGTTGGTCTTGGAGGTGGTGTGTATGGGTTGATCTAGCCGAGTGGAGGTTATGAATCACGGACAGCGTTGGCCTAATGTGTCGGTACATGAGTGGCTATCCCAGTTAAGTGTGGGGTAGTGTCAGTCTCACATCAGTAGTACCTGTCTGAGCCCTACTGTCCAGTACACCAAGAAATGAACCGTGGGGTATGTTGTTGAATCCGTAGCTTGTTACAATGTGTATAGCAGTTCTGGACACAGTTAGTTGCACGTGGAGCACCTCTGATGCATTGTGCTAAGTAACTAGCCAGGATGTGTGTACAACATAGTGGAATATGGGAACACCTCAGCCGTGGGTGTGCTGGTCCAGGTTACATGACTGAAAGGTATGGTCTGTGTATAACCTGTCATTGCAGGTGTGCTCTGCAGAGCCTAGAGGCAGGTCCCAGTCACTGCAGAGATACTGAAGTGGTGCATTATAAGGAGTGCCTTGCCTGCGTGAGTCAGAGATGAAGATGTCAAGCATTGCGTCACATGACCCCCATGTTTTGCTTGCCAGCTCCCGTTATGGTGGTGAATGTTATTGGAAACTGTGCAAGACAGGCAGTATAGAAGCAGCAAGAGCCATACATGTGATCTGTACTCCCAGGGCTGACAGGTGCAGGTCATCTGTGCCAAAGCATCATGTTGTTTGACTATGTCAAAGTGGACAGACACCAGATGCCTGTGGAATGACAGCAGAAGAATAGGCAACTGTTAAAGTGACACAGTCAGTCGTTGTACAGTGGTGTCCGGATGAATGCATAATGCTCCCCAGGGCTTGGCCCATACCTTCAGGGCTACAAGACTGGTGAGCTATTGCATGTTCCTGCACACGTAGTCTGTGAAGTTGCATCTCAGGGCAGTCACACTAACATGGAGAATGACAGTCACATTGTACCTGGTGAGGTGTGGCATGGGTGCATAGGTTATGTTGCAGACCCAGTTACCCGACAGCAAGATTTAAGCGACTATCGCCTTGTATAGCCTGCTGAGTGGAACATCAGTGTGACCCCCTACAGAGTCACCTATGAGAGGTGTGTTGTGTATGTTATAACACCCTATTGGCTGTATGTGATGGGCACACATGAGTCTGTGGGCTATAAGTTGTTGTTGTTGTGTTTGGTGATGGGGGCTGCCTTTGGTGCCTACACACGGTATGGAGAGGTACTGCACAAGTTGTCCTCGTATGTGTGGCCTGTGGTGGTGGAGATCTTGTGAGACTATGTGATGAGTGGGGTGTGTTGCGAATGTTACACATCCCCACGACTGTCAGGTGCAGTCAAGGTTGGTGACAGCATTACCCCCAGCAGGGCTGCATATGTGCATCCCCCACAGGCTGTAGTGTCGTATGTTGGGAGGTGAGCATTGACTGTGTACATGAGACAATTGCTCTATTGCCACATGTACGACATATTCATCATATAGACAGGCAATAGCACTGGTACGTGACAGTCGGACATGCCTGTATATACAGCCATGTCTCACAAGATATGTGAGTTATGTGTGCACAACAGCTGTTGTACTGTAAGCAAGCTGGAAATGTAAGGACAGGCAGTGTACCTGTGAGAAATGGTGTGGAATGGGCGCTATATTAATCAGTAGCTCATGAAGTGCTCACAAGTTCTGAACAAGTGCTGAGCATGAACATACAATACAGATAGGGTGTTGGATAATATCAACCCACAAGTGGTGACGACAGTCATAATTGGTGGCACCGCACTATAACCCTGCTGAGTATGGTCTGCAAGTCCATGAACCATTATCAATGTAGATGTTAGCAGTACAGATGTACATGACAGTACGGATGCTTGACTACATATACCTTTGTATGTCACAGGAGTGTTCCACCAGTGGCCTGTTGACAGAATCAACACTACAAAAGATGCCAGAGTGACATGTGCATATCACACCAGTGCTAGCTACAGTAAAACAGGGTTAATGCGTTGTACTCCACCCTCATTGTAGCCCATACCACACAGACAAATGTCAGGCATCTGTGTATGCAAGGATGTGAATGGCCATGACCTATGAGCAATACCTGTCTCAGTGTTGTGAACAACATACAGAATGGGCTCTGTGGATGAGGTGTGAGACATATGTGCACATTCTAATGGATGATATCAGCATTGTCACCGCTAGGTGAATATCCCTGTACCCATTAACTACCACCTAGGCTGTGGTCAACATTATGGACACTGTGTAAGAGATGGCGCTGTGCAGTACACCTCCCTGAGTTGGTAACATCTCCAGGCCCCTTAGGTAGTCATACGAGGTACCCATGTCATGACAGGGTGCCATCCATGAGCACGGAGATCATTCAACAGGCATACACAGCACTCGGGTGACCAATATTGCATCACATATCACCTTTAAGGGGTATTGGCCATGCGTGGATGGGTGATACCAGCCTTCACAATCCTCACCTCCACTATGCAGCATGCTGTCTACCTTGCATAACGACATTTGCTACACTATGACATTGGACATGCTACATGTCCATATCCTGATCTGAAAGACATACTTCATGGACAGCCACCATCCTACTACTAGGATCGCCACATGCTGGACAGATCCCCGTGCCATACATGTGACATACACCCGCCATACCATGCAACCCTGTCCATCAAAGCTGCACGTCATCCCTGTCATACATGGTGTGATGGCTGCATGGTAGATGTAGTATCAACTGTCTGGATCAGTAATGTGGCACTGATGCACCTCGCGGTGGCATAATGGCTGTCGGATACAGCTAGGAAACCTTGCCCATACATGCTATAGTTGATAACCATCCCTGCGAATGACGTCTGACTAGCCATTGTCCCATGTCTATCACATGTGCAACACAGGCGATCCGTGGCAGGATGTTGAACAGCTGTACAGTGCTGTGTAGATGTACATGGCAAAACACATGCATGTAAAGGTTTCCATGCGTACGTGTGCATTGTCACTGCTCAAGTCCATTAAGGCAGTGTATGTGTTGATATGTGACATATACACAGCATCAAGGTCAACAGCATTACCATGGACACATCCAGGCATGTGCTGATAGGTAAGAACACCAGTGCAGGCAAACAGACATGCCCACATCAAGACAGCATTCACATGGAGTATGAACAATGTAATGAGGTGACAAACATATATGGTGATGATATCCGATGCATAACGGGTGTTACATGTGTGTGACACAAACATGTCAGTTGTGTCAGTGTCATGATGATTTGCAAAGATAACTGTGCAGATGTACTAGATTTACTAGAAATGTACGTGCAGCAGTATCTCTGTACATCTCTGAAACTGTGACCTGTCACCATCATTATGTCTTACAGATAATGCCTCATACACGCCTGCCAGCGTACAGCCGCCAGGAGGATGATGTCCTCATCCCGTACCTCCATGAGAACTACAAGGTGTTGTTCAGCCATGTGCCACAGCATGCCCAGCAGCGGGACGACCTGTGGCAGGATCTTTGCAGGAGGGTGAACGATGTGGGTGGCCATAACCGCACCTACCAGCAGGTGCACAGACACTGCACGGACTTGATAAGACATGCAAAACAGAGTGCCACTGCAATCGCCAGGGAACAAGGTGGAACAGGTGGTGGGCCACCAACCCAGCCCCCACTCACACACACTGAGGAGCTACTGGCCAGTCTGGGGACACCCTCAGAACAGCATCCACAAACACTAGCTGCCATCGTGGAGGTGGGTGTCTCCCAACCAATGAGCCTGGAGTTGCCTGGTAAGTCAGTACTGCACATATGGCTATTATATCCCATTTAGTTGCATGTGTCACTGTACATTACATAATGTAACAACATATGCAAGGTATGTGGACACACATGCTGCATACTACAGTATGCTACCCTGTGTATGTACACATGTGCATACTATATGCTATTGTACAGGTGAAATGTGTTAACATGCACAGTGCACCCTGTGGCTGTCATATAGTCATGGATAATGTTCATACTGCTGTGTCACCCCTATACAGGTACCTCTGGCGTGCCGCACAGACATGAGTCCGTTGCAGGTGAGACTGTCATCAGTATCAGGCATGTTAAAGCATAGATCAATTCGCCATGTGGCCAGTTAACACTTGTACACTTGATGTTTGTTCCAGTCACGATACACAGGTCGCATCACCCATCATTCACACTGGCGACCCATGTGCAATATATACAAACAAAATGATACACCGACATGAAACCACAGTATTTGTCATTGCTACATGTGTGGACAGCTGTGCATACAAGGGTGGAGGTGTTCTACAATGGAGGCATATGTACTATACAGTACACAAACAGTACCACACAATGAGCTGTGATATGGGCAGCCCACAGGAGTCACCATTGTGTTATATGCCCCTGCAATGGGTGCATACATTGTGATGTGCCATCTGACATGTCCCAGACACGTAGTGTGTTGGCTGCAATATTGTTACTCTATCCCATAACCCATACCCCACATACCAAACATACAACCCGTTGTCTGCATAGCCCTGTGGATGGTGACATATCTGACATCTATGGGTGTATGTCATATGGGACAACACAGACATGTGTGATAAACTGCCATCACACATTTGGCCAACACATTTGCACACATGGCCATGGGGGATGGCCACAGACACGTAGCCACACAGTAGATGTGATGTGTATACACCCTGTTGCACATTGTCCACACATGGTCCAATTATAGCCTTAGTTGACTGATTTTACAGTTGATGTGGTACACTGGACATCCTAAAAGCCTGTGCAAAGCTAGTGGAGGTGTCACTGACGTCTACCATATAAGATGTGTTGAACATCACGACTGTGTCATAGCATGACAGTAGTCACCTGTACAGCTTCCACAGACATTGACACCACATCAGGCCACAGATACTGTACATTTCCCTTGCTGCTCTAGGACATCACCATTAGCTGTGCACCTCGTGTGTGTGGTACATCAATGTCATGTGGGACATGGTGAATTGACAAGTCTGCTATGTGTGGACATGGTTGCCAGGCAGCTAAGACACTGAAGTAGTTGTGCAGGGGTGTCATCTGTAGGTCCTCCAGTGACCTGTCACATGACACAGCATGGTTTGGTGTGTATACACCTCAGCATCGTGGGTCACAATCCACAGTTATGTCATGGGTATGCATGCAGTTATGGCTATGCAATGTGTACATATTATGCACTGTATAGCAATATAGACGCCTCATGATGCCATGCAATGGCACAGTGTCTGTACTTCACACTGTATAGCAATGCAGATGGCTCACACTACCCTTCCATGCTCATGCACATTTGCTAAACATGCATTCTATCTGTAGAGCATACAGACAACACCGCAATGTGATGCCCATTATGACGCTGTACATGTGTCAGGAGGACACCATTGTGTCAGACATGTATGCATGTTAATGCACACGTCAGCAGATTACATGTCAAGGTCATGTCAGCCATGTGTACTGTTATCCTGTTCTGGTCCACATGGTGTATCACAAGGATGCATGCATACTACCATGATTGTGTGAACTGCATGGCTACTGATATGACACCTGCTTGCTGTAGTGTGCACCCCAGGGAGGTATGGTAACTAACACTATTAATGTCTGAGCTGCATGCCGTCTGCTGTATCACAGGCATGTTGCATGCCGTCTGTCAAATCACATGCATGGTGTGTCTGTGTGTGTGTGTGTGTGTGTGTGTGTGTGTGTGTGTGTGTGTGTGTGTGTGTGTGTGTGTGTGTGTGTGTGTGTGTGTGTGTGTGTGTGTGTGTGTGTGTGTGTGTGTGTCTATTGTAATTTAGAGTCTTTCTTTGCATTCACAGGTGATGTAGGTGAGTTACCATTCTGCGGTCCATCTGATGTTAGTGTCCCCACAGATACTAGCAGTGATGAACATATGCATGAGGTACAGGCAGGGTTGTCAGGGGCTAAATCTGTGCCAATGGTTGCCATCCCAGCTATGTCCCCCTCTTCCCCGCACACAGTTCTGCTACCAACACATACCGCATCACCAGTGGCCATAGAGGAAGGACAGTCAGTGTCTGTTAGTGTGGAACAGGAACGTGTGGTGGCTACAGAAGGTGCGTCTCCACACCATGGTGTCAGTGTAATGACTGCAGATGTGCCACACAGGCATGTGGCCGGTGCTGCTTGTAGGAGGACCTCTGGCAGATATGCACCTGCAGGACAGAGCGCAGCAGCTGGTATCACCAGACGCATGTTCCAGACTGTAATGGCGGCACAGGCACGTGCTGAACGGCAGAACAGAGAAGGGCAGAGGCTGCAGAGGGCTGCTATCCGTACCCTAAACGACAACATTCAGGCACTGGCAAATGCTCAACAGCAGATTGCTGATGTTCTGGACAGGCGACTGGGTGACATGGTTGGAATCCTTGACCATGGCATGGCAATCCACGAGCGTGAGCTGTCTGTGCTGGAACATCTGGTAGGAGTGAGGCGTAGGCCATGTGGACGTAGACCAGCTACACCACCTAGTGCAGGTCAACGTGAGCGTGCCACCTCACATGCCAGCTCACATAGTGCCATTAGCAGTAGCAGTGCAGCTGGTGCTGCGCTGTCCACACCAGGACACAGAAGGCCACGTGGACATGGCCCTGGATGTTCCCAGTGGGGACACATTTCCAGTGGACATGTGTCGTCGGTCAGTAGCCAATCTGTACCTCCTCCTGGTAGTGCCCGTGCAGCCCCTGGTAGGCACAAGTCACGTGGCCGTACACAGTGAGCTGTACAACCTAGTCTGTACAATTTGGAGCTGTCAATAATACCGCTGTGTAGGCCTCACAAAAGGCAGAACTGTGTGCACACATACACGCACACAGCAAACACATCTGTGGGGCACCACAACACCCACATGCATACTGAACAGACATGTCCAATCATGTCACTGGCCCTTACCCACACACATGATGTCATCCACTGGTGCAGCCTATGCCCCTGTCAAACATTATCACTCTGTGCATATGATGAAGCCTGTGCCGCATCCCTGTAATCCACACCACCGGTGCAGGGGCATGCTCAAATGGTCTGATGCACAGGGTGAATAGAATAGTGAGAGAAGTGTGTATAACATTACTTGTGTAAGAATAGTGAGAGAAGTGTATATTACATTAGTTGTGTAAGAATAGTGAGAGAAGTGTATATTACATTAGTTGTGTACTGTTAACACGCACCAGACATACCATGTAGTACAGGTTTAGCATGCATTGCTATATGTTCACAGTATGTGCCTTGGTAACAACAGTAACAACATGTTGGTAATGATGCCCTGGTTCCCTCCTTATGGTCCACCTGCATGTGCCTACAGGTAGCAGTGTTTGCAGTCTCCCATGTGTAACTGTGGAGTACTCACAGGCATGTATGGCAATATCAACATGCTATATGTAGCCTCAACCTGACTGTTGGAAAGGCTAACATACCACAGATGTCCACACATATACTGATCCAGACGCATGTGGGCAGTTTAATGGGCTACAGTGGCTAAAGACGTGACATCCATCCCAGGTCACATCACAGGTATGTTGACATGGTGCAGGGGTTGTACACAGCGGTCTGGCCGATGATAATGTTAGAGGCCACCTGATAGCATGAGGCCTCACTGTGTAGCAGTCATACCCTGTCACATTGCAGGAACATGCCCACACTCACAGGGTCAGCAACACTATAATGCACACCCCATAGTGCTGAGGTGAGGACCCCTGCCTATGTGGTCATCACCCTCACAGTACTGTGCACCCACGCGACGCGACACAGAGAAAGAACATGTACAGGTAGCCAGTACGGCCGAGACCTATGGCATCAACAGGGTAGTAGACTGCATCACCATGAGGGGTTAGGGATCCTGTGTGTTCTGTATGGTAGCATACACCCTCACTCCATGCACCAGACAGCCATACATACATACACACACACTGTGGAGACCACAAATGTCATACACATACGGATAGCTGATGTGTGTGATTCACACCCCACCTCTGCCTACGTCATGGTTTCCACACTGCAGTATGTACAGATCTCTACAACAGTGTACAGGGGTGTGTAACAATTGGGATGTAATCCCCACCATATGTAGCATATATGGTCACACAAGCAAACACACATGGCAGTAGTGTGAATGATACACCTGCTATATGATGATACATCTGACAGACATGCAGCAGTATTGGCCGCATTATGTGTACCAATGCTACGTCTGGTAATTGTGGTGCTATATGGTGTCAGGTGACCTACAGTCAGTAACACCTGACTGCTGTGTAGGTTTTATGTCTTCACCGTCAAGTAACAGTAACATAGCATACTGTTTGCACATGTAATGGTAGGATGGCGTGCGACATACCTGTGAGCCGTCCCCGGCAAACATCCATCTGCACAGGTGGATCACCACTTTATGTACACACATTCAGCCATACCTGATGTACATCCTACCGTACTGTCAGCATGTCACCATATACAGGTGTCAATGATGGGGCTGCATTGCAACTGCATGTTGTAGTTAGGCACAGATGAGTCACATACATCAGCTGCATGCACACTACAAATTGTACATGTGTGTTGGTCCTACATGCCTGTCATGTAGCCATGTTTGTATGCATTGCAATTGGTGGACACGTGATGACATACATAACACATGGACTGTTGTATGATATGATGGGTGTCACGGGTAACTAGTACAGAGGGAATGTGTCCTCGGTCAACATTGCTACCTCATGTACTGTTAGCATTCAACAGCCATGGACCCACCTTCCATTTGCGTGCGTGTGATTGTTGTAGCCACTTGTCTGCATGGAGGACAGCAAAAGCTATGCTATGTACATATGTGTTGTGTGTGTGGTCCATGCACATATCCACTGCGATTACATGTATGTCATATCCAAACATGTGTGTTCTTTGGTGTACAGCGACAGTCATCTGTCACAGCTGTGTAAGACCCAGGGCCCCTGGTATGTGTAGAGCTGACCTGGTCATTACAGTGGTATCATTGCAATGCATAACACATGATGGAACCCTGTCGGTACATGTGTAGTCTGCACAGTTGCTGTAGACCTATGTACAGTCCACTGGTCATGAGTCACACGGTGTTGTGGTAATGTATGGCAGTGTATTGCTGGTCCTACGACATGGTGATGTCTGAGGGCTACAATGTAGACTGCGGTGTGTACCTCTGTGATCTGCACCTGAGACATCTGTGATGGCCCCTGAGTGTGTACTGGTCAGTACATGTGAGTGGCATTCATATACGTGGGGACAGTAATACCATACTGTGCCCTTCCATGTTTAGAATCCGTGTGCATGCAAGATGGCCCTTTGCAACTGCTGACAGCCCTTTGCAACTGCTGTGTGAGCATGCCCAGTACGCCGTTGTGTAGATGGACACACAGTACATTCCAAACTGCTCCCTTCCATGTTTAGAATCCGTGTGCATGCCAGATGGCCATTTGCAACTGTTAAGTGTGTGAGCATGCCCAGTACGCCGTTGTGTAGATGGACACACAGTAAATTCCAAATGGACGTGTGATACTAAGCGTGTGGGCATGCCCAGTGACACCTTGTGTCGGTGATGTGCCTCTGTGTATGGGCATGGCCATTGACATCCTGTATAGCGATGGTGTTCATCCAGGCAACAGATGTCCATTTTCCACGTCACAATGGATGCCTACATTGAACACACTGGTTGACTGTCTTGAAGGGTGTACTGTCTGTGGCGCGTCACGTATCTATGTAGTGTTGTTGTAGTGCACCGTAGATATTTAGTTGCCTCAATCACACCACTGCCGTGTGTTTGTCTACGTCTACCTTGGGACAGTAATATGCTTTCAGACTGTTCACACTCTATACATTCCCTATCGGCGTCTTTACCTTTGCGGATGATGTCACCCACCTAGAAGTATGCCTCTGGGAATGCTGTGTTCAGTAATCTTGGAAGCGCATTCTGTAACTGGATAATGCTGTAGTGTGATAAGGTAGTTAGGTGTATGTTCGACTCCCAGCCCTGCCTCTGTGTGTGTGTGTGTGTGTGTGTGTGTGTGTGTGTGTGTGTTTCCAGCTGCCTGGGGACAGAGTAATGCTTTTAGACGGCTCACAGCACATACATCCCCTATCGGCGTCTTTGCCTTTGCGGATGATGTCACCCACCTAGAAGTATGCCTCTGGGAATGCTGTGTTCAGTAATCTCGGAAGCGCATTCTGTAACTGGGTAATGCTGTAGTGTGATAAGGTAGTTAGGTGTATGTTCGACTCCCAGCCCTGCCAGGTATGTGCCTGTGTGTGTGCGTGTGTTTCCAGCTGCCTGGGGGCAGAGTAATGCTTTTTGACAGCTCACAGCACATACATTCCCTATCAGCGTCTTTGCCTTTGTGGATGATGTCACCCACTTAGAAGTATGCCTCTGGGAGTGCTGTGTTCAGTATTCTCGGTAGCACGTTCTGTAACTGCGTATTGCTGTAGTGTAATAAGGTAGTTAGGTGTATGTTCGACTCCCAGCCCTGCCAGGTATGTGCCTGTGTGTGTGCGTGTGTTTCCAGCTGCCTGGGGGCAGAGTAATGCTTTTTGACAGCTCACAGCACATACATTCCCTATCAGCGTCTTTGCCTTTGTGGATGATGTCACCCACTTAGAAGTATGCCTCTGGGAGTGCTGTGTTCAGTATTCTCGGTAGCGCGTTCTGTAACTGCGTATTGCTGTAGTGTGATAAGGTAGTTAGGTGTATGTTCACTCCCAGCCCTGCCAGGTGTGTGCCTGTGTGTGTGTGTGTGTGCATGTGTTTCCAGCTGCCTGGGGACAGAGTAATGCTTTTAGACGGCTCACAGCACATACATTCCCTATCGGCGTCTTTGCCTTTGCGGATGATGTCACCCACCTAGAAGTATGCCTCTGGGAGTGCTGTGTTCAGTATTCTCGGTAGCGCGTTCTGTAACTGCGCATTGCTGCAGTGTGATAAGGTAGTTAGGTGTATGTTCGACTCCCAGCCCTGCCAGGTGTGTGCCTGTGTGTGCGCGTGTGTTTCCAGCTGCCTGGGGACAGAGTAATGCTTTTAGACGTCTCACAGCACATACATTCCCTATCGGCGTCTTTGCCTTTGCGGATGATGTCATCCGCCTAGAAGTATGCCTGTGGGAGTGCGGTGATGCCTGAACTTAGTAGCGCATTCTGTTCCTGCATAATGCTGTAGTGTGGTATACTAGACAGGTAGATGCTCAATTCCAGGGCATGGCAGGTGTGTGTTTGGCAGTTATACTGTATGTGTTGGTATCTGTGGGTGGCTAGCTGCAGGATGTGTCCAGTTTGTTTTGTTGCTGAACTATTTAATGTCCACAGCCCGCATATTCTGCCAAGACACTGGGTTGTCAACACATACAGTCGCCAATAGGTCTGGTGAGTAACTGTCAGCAGCCCTACTCTTACCCTTGCTATGGTCTGAGCCGTGTGACGCAACATAACACACATGCCTTGATATTAACAACACTACATGATGCAGATGGCACATGTGGTTACCTTTCCATTCCTGTCTAATGCATTGCTGTCATGTGGTTCGCTGTTGTGACATAAATACCATATCTACATGTGTACATATATATGTGTGTATGTATATATACATATATATATATATGTCCATGTATATATGTCTACAAATAATATATGTGATATATGTAGATGTAGAGGTGGACATAGATGTGAACATATGTCTGGGGAGTTCAGCACTATTGACTATTTGTGCCAGATGATCTGTACATGATAACCTGGGATCTATGTATATCTGCCATGGCGTGGTATTAATGCACATCGTCTGTGGTGTTCAGGGCCACGGGTTGTTGTCGTGTAGACACCGGTTATTTTGTTGCTGGGTAGACCATGGTACATCGAATATGGTGATGGTAGGGAACCTGTTGCCAGTTGTGTGTGGATCTGAGCGACACTGAGCAGTGGTTAATATGTTGGAGGTTTGGTATGGGTCATATAACTATTCATTAGAAGACTATACTATGCAGATGAGGTTGACTATGGTGTATCACATTCATCACCAGGGTGTGCTGCTGGTCCCTGGAGTGTATGTGTGTAGTCAAGCCAGGTGCATATAGTTGGCAGCATGGGAGGGGAGGTCAGGCATACTGTATGTACATTGCAGAACTGTACCTCGGGAGTGCTCCTGCCTTAGCAAACCTCAGCTAGGGGTGGGTCTATACCTGCCTGGTGACGTTGGGAGGGATTGCAGCAGTGGTGGGGTAGTCAGGGTGTCCAGGCTGCACAAACAGGTGTTGATCAGCACAATCAGCGGATGACATGGCCAGCCCGCACATGAACAGTACACTAATGCGAACAAGCAGCATACAGACATATTTCATCCACACTCTACACCACCGGTGTATACCTGCAGGGACATTTCACGAGACAGTCCAACCAAATGACACAGGCTGCAGCAGGCAACATATACCAACATGTACAGGGGGCTGGGGCAGTGCGGATGTGTATGCTGCCGAACAACCCTTACTGGGGTGACATAAGACTTTAATGACCGAGGGTGACTTACCAGGGTCTACATGGGCTGGGGATATTGGAGCACTATGGGGTGGACAGTGACCTCCTACAGCAGCTTGTTGACCTATGCCTAACACATCACATAGGCCGAGGGGAATGCATCACAGCGGATACCATGGGATGTGTTGTCCTAGGTGTACTAGCCACAGGTACCTCACACAGCACAACTGGGGATATCATGGGTATCTCACAGGCATCTGCATCCAGAGTATTGCACCACTTCACAGATGCCATGTCAACACATGCTAGTGAGCACGTACAGGTCCTCCACATATGTGATTAGTGGACCAGCAATATGAATCTGTTCCACCACATGGATGAGTACCCTGGGGTACTGGGTGCTATAGCCTGCACACATAGCACCATCCGGGGAACAGGGTAGGGTCTACAGTTAGTGCAGGGGCATACCCTCCAACAGCTAGACCCTATGCGATGGCCAGGGCGTGACATTGAATGTGTGTGCTGTCTGCCCTGGAAGCTGTGATGTGTCCGATATATGGCGTCTGACACAGCGGTAGTACACCAATGCCTATGTGGACATCCCCTACAGTCGCCCAGTGGGGGATGCTAGGTAAACACTGGTGTAATGGCTTATAACACCCATCAGCAATGCACACACACCTGAACACTCACACCATACTGAAGCGGATGCACAGGCAAGACATATACATGTGCATGTGTTTGGGACGCTCGGTTCACAGTTCTGGTATCCAGACACATCTGTGGGGGCTCCGCAGTATTCACAAGTTACATGCATACATGTTATGTTATTTGCTATGCTACACAATGTTAGCCTACAGTTAACAGTTGCAGCAGAAACGGTATAGGGCAGGGCCACACAGCCCAACACCACTGCCAAGGCCTGTACAGGCACAGTGTGACTTGGTGAAGGAACTACCTCTGTAGGGCATAGTCAGTGACAGCCCGTGCACAGTATGACTTGCCCTTGGCACAGAGGCAACACACGGCATATGCACTGACACAGTAGGTACCCAAGGATTTTCCCTCTCTGACCCGCATACAGTACAATGGATGTCAAACATGACAGTAACTGTGCTCGGCCATGTATGGGAGGTGCACTTTGTGCATCCGACATAGGAAGCACTCCAGCACCGTCCTCAAGTCCGTAACACAACCAGGGTATGTCTATTGACCTAACAAGTGGCGATTGTATTACAATGTGTACTTACCCATTGCTCTGGTATGTATGTGAGCATACAAGTGACTGTGGTGGCCAAATGTTAGGGCAGCAGACAGTACACATCCATAGTGGCATCATGACCTCTGTAGCATAAACTGGGTTCACAATGGTAGCCTGTAGTACACAGGGTGTCCTACCCACTGCAGATTATGAGCTGACCATCATGTGTGTCCGTACAGCCCACACATGTCTCATGCAGCTGGACAGGTGTGGACCAATACAGACAAATGATATACGATGGCCTATAGATATGCCCACTGACTGACCCCAACCGCGTATGACACACACACAGACGGCAGCAGGCCAGGCTGTTTGATGTAGGATGTGTAACAGGACGTCCAACACCACTGTGCTGGTAATTAATGCTGGGAACTGACGTATCCTGGTATCCCTCCAACCAGCAATTTAGGTAGGTCCACACACTGACATGGAGTACCTGGCACACCAGTACAGTAGCGGCAGATGTGTACAACTGTTGGCTGTGCCCCCGTCACACCTACACATGTGAGAGTCATGTGCACCACCCACGGTGCTGTGTAGGACTGTGGTTGCATGTCTCCCACATACAGACATGTAGCAACTGTCAATGCCACATGACCATTAGCTTCCCTGCAGACACAGCATGTCACCTGTCTGTGTAGAACGGAGGTGTCAGCCACGCAGTACTAACTATCTGGACATGTGACACATGCAATACAGCTGACCATACTTTGCATGCTCACACACGATGGTATTGTCAGTCTACAACATGCGCAACAGTCATACTGGGCATGCTCACACACTGAAACACAGGACGGCCAAGCATGCACACACCAGTGGTCCGGACATATCTGCCAGTACATTGCTATACTGTTGGATGTCTGCGCTGTATGGTGTTTGCAGTCTATTGTCTGTACATATGCCATGGTCTATTGTTCAGTCACATGAGCTATGTGTGCAGGGTACGTCTACCATCACGTGTATAGGGCAATTCTTTGTTTGCGGACAGGCCGACGCCTTTGGATACAAACCGGGTAAGGCACAGTCCAGCAGGTGGGAGCTGTTGTGCGTGGGTTTACACGGTGTTCAGCACTGCTGACCTCTGGTCACAGCACCTTATACACGTTTACACTCCACATTTCTTTGACAAAGAACTACTGGCATACTGGTAGACAAACACGCTTACAGCCGCTCGCTCTCTGACATGTCTGCTTACATTTGTCACTCATGCTGGGTGTGTGCGATCCCTTGTGATGCATATTACATCGGACTACATGACTACAGTATCGTGTATGTGTAACCATTTTGCGATGGCAGCCGTTCGACTGTACGGACTCAGCGGCCTGTCCAGTGATGTAATCATATTATATGCGTGTTCCTCATATGATCTGCTCCCATCTGCCTGATACATGGGAACCGATACTCTGCAATGCTAACATGTGGCTTGAGTTTGTTAACGCAGCGGTCTGCCGAGCCATGCTACCGCATACCAACTGCACGTTGACCACCTTTCAGATTGCACGACGGGAGACTGTAGGAGTGACACCTTTCCCACTTTGATGGGACAGTCCCTCATCACACATCACATGTGACAATACCAGAACTCTCCACCAATCGGGGACACATTTCTGCAGACTCAGGGACAGGTCATGAAAAACAGGGACACATTTACAATGTAGTGCTATTAACTTGACACACTGACAGAATCAGAGCATATGACATAATACACATATTGTGACGTAACAGTTGTTTATAACTCTTACTTATTGTCATTAGTCCGGGAGTGTAATTCACCACCTTTCCTTCAACAGCCACTACATTTAGGAGGATTAAGAGGGACACAGACTTTCAGTCAAACTCAGGGACATACCTGACATTCAGGGACAGTTGAGTGGTATGGACAATACTCTAGCCATTGCAACTGTCCTGATTAGGGGACCTTCTCATGTTGTAGGTGTGTACTGGTTGCTTGTTACAGGTCTTGTATACCTGACACGTCGATATGTCATATGTAGTAGTATAAGCAGCTATACTGCTGCTAGACTATGCTTTGATTTGCATATGTATATTTCTGTACTATGCATGGCTGTATGTATGTTCTGCCCTGGTACATCTGACAGTTCTACAGACCAGGTTCCACTTTGGCCGTTTAGACTGGTGGCAGACCAATTGACCCTATATGTACAGCTATCACATGTGTCGAGGCAACACATACCCACAGCATACCTCTCAACTGTCCCTGATTTACAGGGCCGTCCCTGATTTTGAATCATATTTTAACTCTGTCCCTCTTAATCCCTCCTAAAACTAGTGACGTTTGGAGGAAAGGTGGTGAATTACACTTAATGAATAATGACAATAAGTAAGAGTTACACACTTCTTTTACTTCAGAAAATGTGTATTAATTCATATGCTCTGATTCTGTCAATGTTTCCAGTTAATAGCTCTAATATTTTAAATGTGTCCCTGATTGTCCTTGTGTTTACTTGACTTATCCGTGATTCTGTTGCAATTTGTCCCCAATTGGTTGAGAGGTCTGAGCCACAGCCAGTAGTACATGGACGACCTCCACGGTTTGCATACGTTAAGGTTATTCATGTAGCATTATAATTGATAATACTGTTTCCTATTACATGTAGCTGTTACTGATACAACAAATTGATGTCTGACACCACTATACACACTATATAGCCTCCATTCCCGAACTCACAGGCCCAAACCTCTCAACCAATTGGGGAAAATTTCAACAGAATCAGGGACAATCAGGGACAACTTTAAAATATTAGTGCTATTAACTTGATACATTGACAGAATCAGAGCATATGAATTAATACACATTTTCTGAAGTAAAAGGAGTTTGTAACTCTTAATTATTGTCATTATTCATTAAGTGTAATTCACCACCTTTCCTCCAAAAGTCACTAGTTTTAGGAGGGATTAAGAGGGACAGAGTTGAAATTTGGGCCGAAATCAGGGACGTCCGTAAAAATCGGGGACAGTTGAGAGGCATGCACAGGCCATAACTGTCATTTTGCAAGACACAACTGCCCACACGGGTGTGTCCCTCACAGGCGTACGGGTGTTTAACCTCTTCTATTATGCTATCATCTACCTGAAGTGGTCAGCAACTTATGCACTTTCCGTCAGTAGCAGAACTCACATACCAATGGGTGTGACTGAACACCGTATCAGGAACAATGCATAACACCCTGTGGGACACATTTAGACGATTGGTTCTATTAACCATACACATTCACAGTCACAGAACATATGTATTCATTCACGTTTGTCGAGGTACATGCTGCTTATGACTCATACATGTTGTCATCTGTCATTACCTGTATTCCGCCACCTGTTCACCTAATATCAGTAGTTCTGGCAGTGTTTCTTTGGACTTTGTTACATTCTGATACATAACTATGGACGTCCATGCTACTCGGGTACACGGCACTGTGTCGGTCTCTATGTATTCCCCGATGCTTTACTAACTATCCGGTAGATGTGCTCTTCAGGTTTGGGAGGTATAGGCGTATGCTATGCCCACATAGGAATATTAATGACTTCTACTGGGTGGGCCTACTACATCTCTGCCAACCAGCACCTGCACACTTAAGCCCATTAATGCATACCCATGGTCCACCTACCTGGCACCCCTCTACAGCAGTCATGACAAATACTTACTGCGAGCGCAGCTGGGGTATGAACACACCCCTACACATTACCCACTCTCCCCATCTCGGGACACACGTTGTACGTTTTGTCAACCCATGTATTATCATACTTGCACAACCTACTGTTCCATGTACACCTACATCCTACTCGCATCGATGACTACAGGTTCACACGTACCCTGAATTTTTGGGGTCCCGCAAGGGACACCGTTATCCATGTTTAAAGTGTAGACCTTGCAGAACTCTCCCACTGGTCCTTTCCTACCGGTGTTTTGGACAGCGGCAGTGTATTGATCTGTATTGCCTGTCTGTATGTCTGTCCGGCCTAGCTGGGCGATATGGGGGGTACAACGTTTCTTTATTGGACCTCCCAGTCACAAATGCTCGGGCTGTAAATATGTTACCCCTAATTGCTGTGAAGTAACCTATTTATGTGAATGTGTATATCTACACTGACATATAGTTTGTTTTGTGTGTATGTGTATATATCACTACCTGTTGTTTGTGTATATCTATCTATATATATATCCGTAGTATATCCTTGTGTGTGTGTGTGTGTGTGTGTGTGTGTGTGTGTGTGTGTGTGTGTGTGTGTGTGTGTGTGTGTGTGTATATATATATATATATATATATATATATATATATATATATATATATATATATATGTCCGTATGGATACATAATACATTTCCCGGACATGGACACTTACACATGCATATTGGTTTTATCCCTGCTTCAACAGCATACTATTGCCTTAGTCATTCTGACACCGGCACTTCACTCCGGTGAACTTGTGCTCAGTATACTGCACGTTGTGCAGCGGACAGATGTCTCAGGTTTTTCATGTCTGGGGTGCCGCTGTTAGCTGGGTTCTGATAGTGTCATTCGACCTATTCCTCGTATGCACAGCCTATTATTCCTGCTACTGTGTTTGTTTCTGTACACATTCATATTATTACTGTTGAAAGGATGTGTGTTTGTGTTACTGTGACTGTACGTCGACAAATTGTTGTCTTCATGTAGTTGTGTCTTTCTGCTTTTCCCGGTTTGGGGTTGTCACAGCAGAATTCCGTTCCGCTCATGGGTGGCGTATAGGTTTTACGTGCTGTGCTGCCAGACCTGACGCACAACGTCCGACAACGATACACCCATTCACGCATGTCTCCACGCAAATGACGCTCTATCTGGGAAACGCAACTACGTACTAGCTAGGGTTACCACCTGTCCCACTTTGTGAGGGATAGTCCCTCTTTGGGCAGTTGTGTCCTGCAAAAAACTGACAAAATGGCAGGTGTCCTGAGATTATTGTACGAAAATATTTCCTACGTTTTCTTTCATAGTTTCATAAAACAGTTATTTTTTCTCTGAAACACCTACATGTGATATGAAATAGCATAAGCAACTCAAATGCTACACGAATAAGCTTTTATTTTGGCAGAAAGGTGAAGTTCTATCATTTGTACTGGTCATGGGTATGTTTTGTCCTGCAAATATGACATTTCTACAGAAAATGTCCCACTTTGAGCATTTGAAATGGTGGTAACCCTACTAGCTGACCTCCACGGGCCGCTCCATTGCACCCGGCGCAACATACCCTATCACTCCTGTGTCCATACTCGCATATCCATGGTTTCTCCTGCACATCCGTGTTGAGTTTCCCCATATAACAGACATTATACACCTGATATTGCAGCCACGACACACCTTTACACATTGCCCTCTCATGAGCGTTGGGGCCCTACACACATTTTGTACCGCCTCGTGTATTCACAGGCTCACCATCCATTAATATTTGCACATACGTGCCTTTCCTGGTGTTATGCATTATGAACAATTTGCGTGTTACAAGTGTAGGTGGTCGCAACATGTCCTACATTCCGTCTGTTTACAATGTTGACGTAGCACTTCAACGATGTTATGGCCACTGGTATAGCCCTGCCTCTGGTGTGGAGAGCGGTGCTCTACCCACACTTGTGCAGCTTTATGTGACATACGCTGCGAGCACTTCATAATTCCTAACTTGCTCTGGATTCCCTTCACAACCCTTAGGTTTGCTTTCGTCTTTCAGCGTTCCTAACATATATATATATATATATATATATATATAATATATATATTTATATGTATGTATATATATATATATATATATATATATATATACATATATATATATATATATATATCTATATATGTATATATAGATAGATATGTAGCTATATAATTGCATATTTCTGTTATGTCTGTGGATATTTCTCTATACACACATCTATATAACTATATATATATATGAAAGGTACAGCTGCAGAAGACAACATACATTTGCTATGCTAATAGCTGCGTACACCTGCACAGGCCCACTTGCATCTACTTATTCTGAGTTACATATGTTTACAGGCACGTCTTTAGGATTACATGTGCCTTATTCATTATGACAGTACCACTTTGATGGACTCTGGTTAACGGACCCATGCGAACGCGGTCACCTTTACATGTATAACTGTTGGCTTTACAGCACAGAGGCTTTTATTACACAATTAATATGTGCTATAGTCGTACTTGCACCGGGAATGCCTTTACGTTGGGCAGATGCTGTAACCACTACACTATTGGTGTTCTGGCTCATTTATATGTATACCCATGGTTCATAGCTACTCTGACATACGCCTCACCGCTTCCCTTACACAGCAGGCATCCATTCTCCTGCTGGGAAAACCGCAGTACTACAATTTGGACATTCCCTGTTTCCTACTGCTCTAGACCCGTGCTGCGAGTCTACTCACTCCCAAGGATATTCATAACCCCTACGCTTATAGTCCTCGCACATACACATGTTGGATTGTCAGGGTTTTCATGTGCTGGTCTGGGTTTAGGCTTGGCCGACTGGTGACTAGCACTGCCCTGGCGCTGTTCAAAGATCAGACGTAGCACATAGCCAGAGTTAGTCCAGAGTTTCACAGTCTACCTGTGTTTACAGACGCAGGTGTTTGGGCACCTCTGACCACATTATTGGGTCACTGCTACATAATTTAGGGCGGGGAGTTGTTCCACTACATAATGCAGTTTGGGGGGGTGGTTTCCCTTCCCATTTATACATACAATGAATATTATTCTGGACATCTGTTATGAAATCACTACAGGTATGCAATAGTCTAGTCAACAGCTGGGACAGTTGGTTGGTGTACTTCTTTGTATGGACCTCTCTGATAGTCGGGGACTCGTGTCTACAGGGACAAGGCTAGGACAACTCAGGGACAATCACGGACACTTCTACCATATTAGTACTATTAACTTGGAACATGTTGACAGATTCGTAATACTACTAATTGTCTGCAGTTAAATGAGTCTAGTACTCTCCTTTGTTGTGAGTAGTCATTCTCATTCAACACCTTACCCCCAAAGGGCACTGGCTTTGTGAGTTTTTAAGGGTCTGGCCAGTTATTGTACGAATGCTCTGACCAATTGTATCATTGACATTGTCATATGTACGGGTTGTGCTGTATTCCGGTGACTACGGTTGGCACCTTTTCACATGGCCAAGATGGGACATTTTCGGAACACACCTGGTTTTACATGCCGACACATACCCATGGTCAGTACAACGGATAGAACTTTACTTATTTGCCGACATAAAAGCCTATTGTTGTAGTGGTTTATTTGCTTATTCTGTTTTTTGTAACATTTAGGTATTGTAGATACTGCAATAATTATTTTCTGCAACTTTTACATAACATATGGGACATAATTATGTCCTACAATCCCTGGACATTTGCCATTTGAAATGTCTTTTGTCAGGACACAACTGTCCAACGATGGACTATCCCTCGCAAAGCGGGACAGATGACAACCCTACTGCGGACACCAGATTTTTTGGGCCAACACATAGCCACGGTCACTGCAGGTTTAGAACAGTCATTTGTTTCCTAGCTGTAAGCCTTATACCTTTGGCACTTTTGCTGTTTGCCTGTTTCTTGTACGACTTACGTTTATTCTATCCTGATGTGACCGCTTTAGGCAACTGTTACATGCAGTATGGTGCATAGTTATTCCCTACTGTCACAAGACATTTGGCATTGTACCATTGTTGGTCAGGTCACACCTACACACATATTAACTGTCCCTCACACAGTGGATCAGGGGTATCATGTTTACATCAGTGCCTTCATCACCCTTACACCATGTGCCACTATGCGAATGTGTGCAATATATTCTCCCACTTATTCGTGTCGGGACACGTGCATCACGGGCAGGTGTTTGATCCTGGGTGGTAGGTTATGCATGAGCACTTAGGGCTGGACAGTGTCGTGCACCTCTAATGCACATTCCAACTTGTGTCCAGATATAAACTGGACTGGACCTCGTGTCTTCCATTCTAATGTTTACACAGCTTACGCATCCCATGAGGGATATCCAAAAATTGGACCGATCCACAACAAGCGAAATAACGAACATCTTTTAGGAGTTATGAAAATGTGCTGGGGGTTTTACATGCAAGGGATACATAGTGTGCAATCCTGCAACTGCCTAGGGTGACACTACCTACTACATATGCATAGTGGTCACTATGCGTAGCTGTGGCTGCACCAAACCAGTAGGCCAAGTATGGCTGGATTTGGTGGACGTTCAGGTATGGGAGCGGGTTGTCTGATGTGGAGGGGATGCTGGGTAGTCCATTATGCATCCAGGTGTGTTGCATTTGTTATGGCCAGTTCCATCAGGACCAATCTGTGGGTATGTGCCGGTGACATGTCTATCGATTTGTATCGCACATTTCAATATTCATATATTTGTGGGATTGTGTTCTACAGTATGGCCTGTCTGCTTGTATTGCAGCTGTTTATACATGTGTTTGTGTTTCTTTCAGCTTCACCCGCTGCTCCCTCATACACCTCTGGTTCACCTATTCTGCATACGACACAGTATCGCCTTGGAGGACTGTACCATTACCCTTCCCCCCACACACACAGATTCCTCACACCCCTTACATCACTGCTTTGGTTGTTGGCCCATGACACGGTCAGAGTAACACATTGAATACCCTACATGTGTCAGGTACCTGTCTGGTTGTGTGGACTACCCTGCCATGTTTGCTTTTCACATGCTATACCTCACGCACATAGGTACACGCCCATACTTAACTTTCATTACATGGTTGGTTTACCCGGGTACTACCCGTTCAACTGTGACACATCCTGACAAGTTCGGCTTGTACCGCTGATATCCGGATTTTGGCAGCCTGTTCTACTCATTGATAGGATGCCACCTTTTCCTATGTCCAGGAAGGGATATATTCCGTACACATATCCGACTGTACTGGACAACACGTCCCCACAGTCGACGGTACGGATAATACTGTTCCTTTCAGCATACATGTTTCCTTATTGTTGTAGCTGTTTATATGCTCCTTCTGTTTCGTTTACATGCTTATTCTATTTCCTATCACATTTAGTATGTGAAATACGGACATACCTTTTGTATGTGACTATTACATGCCTTGTGGGATATGATTCGGACATACGGTCGCTAGATATCTACATTTATTGTGTATTTTGTTATGGACACATCTGCCCAGCTGTGTACCCTCCTTCACCTTATGGGTCAGCTGGTGACCCTCACCATTGGGCTGAACGTACCTACTGGCAGCTCACTAACATATGATGCGTTTCACTTCCACTTGGTATAGCTATCTAAACTGCGTTGGACTATGGCCACACGGTCTTCCATGTCATTTGTTCGCGGGATAGGGACCCGTTATTCCCTACCATGCATTTGTGTTTGCTTCTTCACTTTGTGTTCGCAGGAACTTTCTTGCATGCTTTGCATACGTTTCAGTATCCACAGACACTGACAGATGTGATTAAATATCTTGCAACTTGTTATATGCAAGCATTTTAGGTTGCACGTCGACAGCTGCCATTTCCACGCCTCCGTGCGGCACTTCGATACGCCCTATGGACTCGCGCTCCTTTCCTGTGCACATGGCTGTGGCGGCAGCGCACCTTCATTAATATGCATTTGGCGCTACTGCACCATCTTCACGCCGCACTGTTGGTGCGAGCATACCGCCGTCCTTGCACCGAGCTTCATGAATCCCGGGGTATGTTTTTAATTTTTTTCTTAAATCAAGGCTGTATATATATTGAAATAAGTAGAGATATAAATAAATAAAAGATTTTACATAATAAAACAAATCAAACAGCATACAGCTATTTATCTATACTTTTATATTCAAATTTTTTATATTTGCTTTCTCTTACAGGGTATTTTTTACTTTGTGATGCTATTAGTTTAAGAAAATGTTACATAAGAAAACAAAAGCATGACTTCATCAGAAGTTGTAATAGTGGGTAACGACAAAAGTACTCAATGTTTAAGTGTTTATTTTTTAATACATATACAGTCATTACTACTTGCTGGTACTTATTCATTGGTACTTACCAACTGAAGGTTGTGAAGGTTCAGTCAGTGGAAGCCACTTTGATTGTTGTGTTTTAGGTTATTAGTGGACTACTGAAGCAAATACACTGACTGTGGTTACTGGTTTTGTTTTTGGAGTTTCTGCAATAGCGACTCTGATATGAAACCAGAAGTATTTATTACACCAATGTCCAACACTTCGAGTGGAACTGATGAGACTGCAACATTAGTCAGCCAGACTGGAGAAATGAAAGAAGAGCTGGCTAGAATAACAGATTTATTGGCACCTTCTCAAGCTGATTCAACAGTCCAAAAACCTGAAGTGGCTTGTTCAGTGGAAAAAAAAAACATATTGGATGTACTGCACGATATCTACAACATCCTGAAGAAGTACGATCGCAGTAGAGAATTCTATATATACAGAAGGTTACAACTCCAACACTATTGACTGAGATACTCTATTAATTATGGGGCTTTTGGAGGTGTGTGGAGTGGTGGTGGTATGAACTACACAAATTCGTGTGTGACAGAAAATGAAAGTGCTGTTTCTGGTAGCAGAAGTATAAGCAATCGTGATGAATGTAACCATAAGGGATAAATACAACATTAACTCCCTAACTGGCTATCCAACAGTTTTGTGTTTAATGGTTTATTGGACCAAACAAATGATTCCTTCTCTTTTCAAGACAGTAATGACAGAGACTTTTAAGAAGAAACTGACTAAGTTAATGAATTTGTAGCTGGATAACAGATATTTAATTGAATATCTAAGACTCAAAATAGTATTACAAGGTTTACAATGTTATAAATTTCCAAATGGGACAGAAATGGACACTAACTTACTGTGAGTTAGTTGAAATGTTCAACAGACACAGGTTTGAGTTGATGAGAGCAATTAGAAAACATGAATATTTAATTTCTGGATTATTGAAAGATGAGGGTTTGAATAACCCTATTCATAATGATTTATTGTTTAATGGTTTAATAGATAAATATGAAAAACCTTTTTTTTCTAAAATGGATAAACACTGTAATTTAAGTAGGAAAACCATATATCATGGGTAAAGTTGGTTTTATGACAGAAAAATATTCACCCCAATTTACTTGAATATTTTTCTGTGATTTAATTAGGAGCAGTAAGTTCAAGAAAATATTGAGACACAAGAAATATTATCAGGAAAATAATGCCTACCCTTTTGAATAAGAAACAAAATGAAAGACTGCTTAAGAAACCTAAAGATAGAGTTTTCAATTCCAACACCCATGGGAATTGGAAAACATTACTAGCAACACTTATAATGATATACCCAGTCAGTTTAATATAGATGACCCTTTAAGATACCCCCCTTTGGAAATTCAAAAGAATAGCTTGCATAACAGGGATGGGGATATTGTATGACGCAGGAAAACCACTGTCTACATTCACCAATTGAAATGAGACAGAAAACCTACAAGGGGGGAAGAGCGTGAGAGAAAGGTAATGCATAGAAATGACTGATGAACAAATGACAATTGAACTCAAACTGGTTGGTACTATCACAGAATAAATTTCATATATTTAAATATAATCACCTAGAAATGAATCCTACATACTTTTCACTTTTTGAAAAAGGATCCAGGTGTATTCCTAATAGTAATAACACTGATTTGTCTGATTTCAGGATTAAGTTATGGCAATATATGAAGAAATTAAAACTGCCATGTTATTTTAAGGCACAAGATAAACTGGCAATAAAAACAGAACAAAGATTGAAGAAAAGTGCTTTTAATCCCAATATTAACCCCTTTAAAACATTTTGAAAAAAACTTCTGAAAAAACGATCTAAGAGCTTTATATCATTCATCTATTAATAAGAGCAAAAACATAATCTTTCTAAGGAAGAATAATCTTTTGAACAATTTAATTAATGATATGACTGAACAGGTCATGAAGCCTGCCAAAGGGGGTAGGACAGTTTTATTCGACTCTGCTGAGTACTCAGGGGTGATGTTGAACTTAACAACTGTGACACAGGTAGCATGGAACAAAGATGATAAAGCATACAAAAATTGTTTTCTAAATATATGATTACCTATTATAAGGTGTGATTATACCTTCTAAGCTTTTTTTTTTTTTTTTTTGAGGAATTTGCACCCATTTATCCCAACTATATTCAGGATTTCCAAAGTTCAAAAAAGCATTTTGCATCCCTCTTCAAGACCTATTGTTTCAGCACAGTGATCCAAGACCTAGTCCCTTGTTGTTTACGTTGAGAGACTGTTAAAATCCATGTTTAAGGTAGCTACCCAAATGTTAAGACATTTCTGGGATTTTTAGAGCGTGATTAGATAATGACTTCAACAGTGAATCATCTAGAGCCAAGGTTTATACCACCTATGCAAAAATGGAAAAAGGGGTTGTGGATGGATGGATTGGATAATGACTTATGGGAAGATAATTTAACCTTTGTGACCACTGATGTGGTAGATTTATTCATACATATTGCACAAGAAACTGGGAAATAAATGTTCATTAAGGCATTATTTAAGCATAGCTTCTTAAGTGTTAAATCAACCTTTTGGTTGATTTGAGGAGTTTGATTTTAGACAACAACTTCATATATTTTGAAGGCAAAATACATAAGCAAATAAGAAGGGTAGCTATGGGTGCTTGGTGTGCACAAATACTTGCAAATCTGTATTGTCAACATGGGAGAAAAACAATATTGTTAAATTTGAATTTTACAAATTTTGCAAAATTAAGGTACCTGGATGCCATTTTTATTTTATGGAATAGACCACTAAGAGATGTATCAAAACGTTTCGACTTTATTAAAATACAACTCATTTTTAAAGTGTACATGCCAAACCAGTAGTGTGTCAGTTAACTATTTAAGTGATACAATCTCAGAGATGGTAAATTTGATTCCAATTTATGCCAGAAACCAAGAATTAGCAATACATATTCACATTTCAGCATTTTGCATCCCTTCAGAAGGAAAAATAGTCTAGTTAAAGGGCAACTAGTAACCAAAGTGGAACAAAACAACAATAACTCTTAGAATAGCAAACGTAGATCCCCTGGACTCGAGCCGTGAATCAGAAGCAAACTCGCCTGTTGCTTTTTGTCACACAACTTTATTCGATAACTGCCAGCACCACAAAGTACATCTAGTAAGAATGGTTGAGCGCTTTCATCTGCATTTACCAGATTTCTTCAGAACCATTTCCCCTAACATGTCACTTCCTTTATATACACAAATTTTTGCTGCCAATAAGTTAATTACATAATTGGTTAAAAACAAAATTGTTAATTAAAAACAAAATCACTCAATTAACATTTGTTGAGAATAAAAATACAATAAAAAGTCACAAAAATATGTATATTAACCACTGTCATAAAATGTACTATATACTAGTACTAAAGTGCTTTTATACAGTGCATAATACATTTCATTATTGGGTCCCTTATACTATCTACCCTATGCTAAAATTTTGAATTTATAAATTCATAGTAAATATATATAAATAAGTAAAAATATATATTGTGTGTTAATGTATAAAATATATATATAAAATGTACTCGGCTGATGAAATTTCCTTACTCTAACGCCAAAAAAGGCTTGATACTTATATGGTCATTTATACCCGGGGGGGATGTGGCATCTAAACATATCTGCCACTTACTTTCTAACCAAGCTAAATATATTTTCCAATTTCCTCCTCTGTCATTTACCTCTACCTGGTCTATAATAGCAAATTTAAAACTATGTTCACTTCCCTTTTCTATAATGTGTCTACTTAGAGCATTCTTAGTATCTCCTTTCCTAATACTATACAGGTGCTCATATATACGAGTTTTGAATTTCCTCTCAGTCTTTCCTATATAGTATACATCGCATTTCTCACACTCAGCAATATACACAATACGCTGTGTATTGCAATTACCCTTCTTAGGGTATACTACAGATTTCACAATATTCTTAAGTCTCATCCTACATTTTGTGTTAATATATTTACACTGACTACATGCACCACAACTCGTAGTGCCCTTCCTACTGTTTCCTGTGTAGGCCTTTTTCTTAGTCTCTATTATTCTTTTAAATTCAAACCTGTTTTATATACTATAGAGGGTTTCGTACCTAGTATGTTTCCAATAGGTACATTACTAGTAATTATGTCCCAATGTTTCTTTAAAATTTCTGTCATAATGTTGGTATAGGGTTAAACCTGATGATGCATACTCTATTATCTCGGTCTATTTGGACTTTAGTACTCACCATACTGCCTGTACCCAGTAGTGGTACATATTTACTACCCCATTCTTTCTTAACATAAGACGTAATGTTGATCAACATATGTTTAGGGTAACCTCTATCTAAAAATAACTTAAAAAGAGTATCCAATTCACTTTGCATAATCTCCTTAGTCGATGACATTCTGGCTATCCTTATGCATTGGCCTTTAACTACATTACGAAAGATGTGGCCAGGATGACAACTGCTATAATGTATGTAGTCATTTGAAAATGTGGGTTTTCTGTATATTCTAGACTCAAACCCTTGTCCTGTAGTACTAATCCAAGTGTCCAGATATGCTATTCCCACTTTGTCATACTGGTAGGTAAATTTGAGGAATTCCGTGGTGTTATTAAGGTACGCTAAGAACTCTTGTATCTTCTCTTCTGGACCTTTCCATAAAATAAACATGTCGTCCAGGAACCTAGTGTATAATCCGATGTATTGGTAATATTCACTTGGGAAGATGTACTTGTTCTCCCACTCGAGCATAACCAAATTAGCAAAAATGGGGGCACAAGAAGCCCCATTGCAACACCACGAGTTTGTTTATAGTGTTGACCCGAGTGGAAGATGTAGTTGTGGTCTAGGACCAGCCCCATCATATCCATGATGAGATTGATCCTGTCCCAACTACAACCTGAATACTTGGTCATGCTGTTACAAAAATATTCAAGACCAATATCTGCCGGTATACTGGAAAATAAATCTTTCACATCAACTGTGAGGAAAATCAAATTCTCCTGCCAAACTTCATCCGTTAGTTTGCTCAAAAAATCCCATGAATCTTTTACTATGTGGTTAACTTTAGTATATATATGTTTCATCCAGTGGTCAATGGCTACCCCTAACTTAAATGTTTTCGATTTGGAGCCAGATATAATAGGTCTAAAAGGTGGATGTTCCAGATTTTTATGTAATTTAGGTATTCCTATAATTTTAGATAATAATGGAAAGTCATTTTTGAAAAATTCATATACTTCATTGGTTATTCTTCTATCTAATAAATACTCCTCTACAGCAAAATCTATCCTTCTGTATCCTGTAATTATTTGGTTCAACGACACTTGTTCGTAGTTACCAGATTCATTTAGGATCTTCTGTATTTCCCTTAGATATTCTTTATTTTCAAAAATCACAATCCCACCACCTTTATCTGGCTTCATTATTCTTATCTCATCATTCATAATGAGATTCTCTAAACATTTCCTTTCTTCAGTTAGTAAATTGTCCTTATTAGCTGTGGAATCTAACTTGTTATTCTTTATATTCCTGTGTAAAATGTGTAAATCTTTACAAACCATTTTCTCGTATAAAGCTATCTGTGCGTTAGATACAGGAATGTACGTGCTTTTCTTAGTTAACTTGTTACAATTAGTGTTTCCTTTTCCCTCATTTTGGCCTTGATTGAACTGTATAGCAAGATTAAGTCTTCTACAGAATAATTTCACCTCTTTTATGGCATCAAAAATATCAAATTTAACTGTGGGTATGAATTTCATCCCCTTGCTAAACAATGTAGTAATTTCCGTAGTGACCTGAACTTGTGTATAGTTGTATACCTTGAACCCTTCAAAGCAATGTATGTTCGGATGCCTTACTGGATTTTCCTCAGGTATACTAATACTGGTACAAAAAGTAGATGCCTTCTCATTAATTCTGTTGTCTACAGGGGTGGGGGGTGCATGCTTCTGTACACTTTTTCCACCACCTTCTCCGTCAATCATTCCATCTGTATTCTCTAAGGGGATCTACGTTTGCTATTCTAAGAGTTATTCTAGTTAAAGGGCAGTTTACTAGGTTATCTAGAATAGTTTCTGGGGATTACCTTTTTGAGATTGAGAGAGAGAAAAGAGACATGTTTTTGGCTAGAGGATATCCTGAACAATTAGTGATGGACATTAGTATAGAGGAGACACAGAACAGGACAACTAAGTATAAACTCCCTGTGGGCATTAAATCTTATGTCCACGTCTGCAGCACTTTTTAAAAGTTTTATTTATTTAAAAAACCTCAACAACACACTGCATCTATAACAACTATAATTCACATAAGTACACATATGATAAAAATCAACTGCTACATGCTATTAACTCAACCAGCTATAAAACAAAGACTTTTTTTTTTTTTTTTTTTTTTTTTAACTGTGAGGAAGAGAGAGAGATGTTAGGCAACTGCCTAAATGTTGAGGAAGCTAAGGCACTTAAAAGGAAAAGTATCCACTACTCCAGCCAAAATGGAAAATCCTAATGCCAACTATGAAATAATGAGACTTTACATATATCAATGTAGAAAATAGTTGAGCACTTAAATACTGGTCGAAGAGCAAGAGCCGGTTGTAATGGAGACAACTGAGATCTGAAGTCAAGGCTCATTTGGAATTACGGGAAATGCTGAGGGAGCTCAAAGCACACGTGATAGTGGCTGGATTGGATCCGAGGAGCTTCCATTTACCTATCAGATTGGATGGACTGATGACAAACCTTCAATTTACCTAACTATCAGATTGGATGGACTGATGACAAAGGATAGGGTGCCAGGTGTCAGGTAGCTGTAAAAGTCACCTATTATATGTTACAGTAAAGCAGCTTGGGCAGCAAGAGTTTGTTTCACTTGGGTCATTAGGAATATATTTGTTCTATAAAGACTACCCAAGTTGCAGTTTGCTTCTTTTACTATGTGTTCTACATGTCTCTTGAAGGACAGTTCTTTATCTGAGAGGATTCCTAATTATTTTCAACACTCAAATTATTCTATGTAGCTATTACTTCCCACAGTATTTGAATATCCTACAACCTGAAATTGTTGTAAAATAAGATGCTTGCTTGGTAAAGTAAATTGTCTTTGCCTTCCTTTAGCATGTGTCATTAAAAGTTATCCAGTCTTTAGTGGAATTAAAACTTAACTGCATCCCTGATCTGCTTGTTTTGTGTACCTGCACTATGCAAAAACACATGCAAAAACACAGAATCATCAGCATACTGTGTAAGGAGAATATTTTCAGTCTGCAGAAATGTCTTATTGACATATAATGAGAACAGCAAGGGGCCAAGTATAGGTCCATGGGGAACCTTTACATAAGACTATAGTATGTTTTCTTGCATGCAGGTAAATGCAGAACCAGCTTGTCACAAAGGAATCCACTCTTCTGCCAAGTCCAAAACATTTGATGATGACGGAGTACAGCAAAATGTTGGGGTGTGACCTATAATGGTCCAAAGAACTCACAAAGAAGTTAACTCAAGGGTGCATAAGTAGGACTTGGTCCCAGTCATCTAAGGTGGAGGCTTATAAGAAGAATCTGCCTTTTAGGAGCTGCATGAGCAGAGTCTGCATGCTTCTGGGCTGTGTAATAATGGTATCCTTTATGACAAGCTCCATTGAATGGATAAATCCATAGCTCTTCCTATTTCCCCAGATACATGTTTAGATTTTTAGGGTGAAAGGAATGGGAGCAAACAGCCAGTCCAGAAAGAACTTCATGAGCCTTAGTGTTTCTCCAAAGGAAGTTCACCTACATAGGAAGATGTAAGGTAAATATGACTCATTGTTTTGGTGTCCTAGAAAAAAAAACATTTTCCCAAGTCTTCAGACTCTTCATAGGAATGTGAGAGAGAGAAAAGGAGACCTCTACTACTACAAAAGTACAGTTGTGTACACATCATAAATGTAGATGTCAGAGTGTATTCAATGTTGCAGTCATCACATTTGGGTTATCCCTGACAGGGTAGACCCCGGCCGGCATGAATACCAGAGGCGTAGTATTTTTGCATCGGTTGCTGTCACTTCAAGACTGCTGTCAGGTAGTCAGTAGTATAAAGTAAGGCAGCCGACGCCATTACATCAGTTTTTCTTGCCCTAACCTGTCAGGAGCCCCCAAGTAGGAGCCAGGGTCTGGTGAAAGAACCCCACCAGTAGAAGGTAAATACCAATATGTCCCTTGTAAGGAAAGAGAAGAAAGGGGGATGGAGGGAGGGAAACCAGGACTGCAACAGTGAATACACTAGAACATCTTCATTTATGTTAAGTGTACACAACTGTACTATGTTCTTTATGTTTCACTGTTGCAGTCATCACATTTGGGTTGATTCCCAAAGCTGAGGAAATGGGTGGATGCAGTCAAGGAAAAGTACAGTTGTGTACACTTACCATAACTGTAGATGTTCGAGTGTATTCACTGTTGCAGTCATCACACTTGGGTTATTATGCCAGGGGTAGCCCTCAGTCGGCCTGAACACCAGAGGTTTAGTACTTCTGCGTCGGTTGCTATCGCTCCAGGACTGATGTCAGGTCATCAGTGGTATAAAATCAGGCAGCCGATGGCATTACATCAGTTTTTCTTGCCCCAAAGGTCAGGAGCCCCCAAAAAGGGAGCTAGGTTATGATGGAAGAACACCACCAGCAGAAAGTAAATACCAAATAGCACTGTAATGAGTGAGTAAGAGAGAGAGAGAGAGACAGAGAGAGAGAGAGAGAGACAAAGACAAGGGGGATGGAGGGTGGGAAACCAGGACTGCAACAGTGAATACACTCGAACATCTACATTTATGGCAAGTGTACACAACTGTACTATGTTCTTCGTGTTTCACTGTTGCAGTCATCACACTTGGGTTGATTCCCAATGCTGAAGTAAAGGGTGGAGGCAGTCAAGAATTGTTTGGGCTGGCTAGTATTCCCTGCAGGACTGTGGCTGCAAAGCCTGCCCTGGATTTGGAAAAGATAGGCAAGTGGTAATGCTTGGTGAAGGTATGAACAGAACTCCATGTTGCAGCCTCCAGGATGTCCCTGGTAAGGACCCCTCTGAGAAAAGCTGCAGAGGTGGAAGTTGCCCTAGTGGAATGTGTCCTGACCCCTGTGGGGGTGGTTTCCCATGGTGTTTGTAACAGAAATGGATACAGTGTGCAATCCATTTGAAAATGGTTTGTTTGGATATGGCCTTGCCCTCCGCCCCTGCTGCAAAGCTGACTAGTAACTGGTCAGTTTTCCTAAAGAGCTTAGTCCTATCCAGGTATAATCTGAGCTGTCTGTGCATGGGTTCCTATCAGATGACCGAAGACGCATTTTGTCAAAACATGTCTTGGTCGAACTTGAAATGTCGAAAAGGCAAAATGATGAAGCGGCATATACGCGGATTCTTTCCCTGGGAAAGAAGTCGCTTGGTCGCTTCCCTCACTTTGCCATTTTCAGCACTGTAGCGCGATCTCGGAGTTGGTACATTTGAAGTAGGGGGTGTGTGGGGGGCACACCGATGTAATGCAATGTTTTAATATCTTTTTTTTTTTTTTTTTTTTGTGGGAACAGCGATTTTTTTCTCTGGGAAAAAAATCGCTGTTCTGGTTGTTCGATGTCTTGTGAATTCGAACTTTTGAGTTCGATACAACAACGTTCGATCATTTGGTCGTTCATTGTTATAATATAGACCCGTCTGTGCACATCCAAAGAGTGCAGGATCCTTTCCCCCTTATTTTGAGGCTTAGGGAAAAAAGTGGGCAAATGAACAGATTGATTGAGAGACACACTGGACACCACTTTAGACATACAATTTGGGTTAGTCCTGAGGGAGACCCTGTCAGCATGAAAAATGATGGCCAGAAGCAAAGCTGTTTTCCAAGAGAGGAATTTTAACTCTACTGAAGCTGCAGTCTCAAAGGGGGGTAGGGTGAGCTTTTCCAACACGAAGTTAAGGTCCCAAGCAGGGGTAAGAGCTCTTCTGGGTTGCCTTAAGTTGTTAGTCGCTCTAAGGAACTGCTTGAGGAGAGGGTGAGAAAATAGAGGTGGCTCTGTGCTGTAATGAGCAGAGATGGCAGAGGCATGAATTTTAATAGAAGTAGGTCTGCTGAGTAATCCAGAATGAGAGGTTAGGAGGGCTGAGCTGGCTCAGCTCTTTTAGCCTGGATCCAGGAGCAATACCTTTTCTACTTGTCAAGACAGGATTTTCTAGTGCTGGGATGTCTGGCTTCACGTATAATGTCCAGGACTTGCTTGCTTAGCTGGCCACTGGAGAAGAGGTCAAGGAATAAGCCAGGCTGCCAGGTTCCGGATCTGCAATTGTGGATGCAAGAATTCTCCCTTCTGCTGGGCCAGGAAAGTTGTGATCTGAGGGAGGTGCCATGGATGCAATGGTGACAGACTGTGCAGTAATGGGTACCAGTGTTGGCATGGCCAGTCTGGGGCAATCAGAATTGCTCTTGGTTTTTCCTCCCTTATTTTGAGTAGTATCTTTATAAGAAGAGGTAGAGGTGGAAATGCATAGATCAAGAGGTTTACCCATTGGAAGGATAGGGCATCCATTTTCCAGGCCTTGCTGTGAGGTTCCCTGGTGCTGAGCTGGTGGTGGTTGTGTGAGGCAAAGAGGTCCACCTTCGGGGTACCCCATTTCTGGGTTACGAGGCTGAAGGTGTTGTGGTTTAATTGCCACTCGTGTGAGTCTTGGAGATTTCTGCTTAAGTTGTCTGCCAGAGAGTTTTGATTGCCTGGCAGGAATTGTGCTAGCAGATGAATTTGCATGGATGAAGCCGTGTGGCAAAGGGTCACAGCTAGCCTGCAGAGTGGATAACAGTGAGTTCCTCCCTGCTTGTTGATATACCACATCACTGTGGTGTTGTCTGTTTTGATTAGCAGAGGCCCCGGAGAGAGTAGAGGTCTGAAACTTATCAGAGTATGATGAACAGCTAGTATCTCTTTTTGGTTGATGTGCAGATGTACTTGATTTGGGCTCCAGTGGCCCTGAAAGCACCTGCCGTCCAAGTGTGCACCCCAGGCATAGTCTGATGCATCTGTGGTTGGGGTCTGGGCAGTGTGTGGTTGTGAAAAGGGAAGACCCTTGCTGTGATTGCATGCTGCTGCCCACCAAAGAAAATCTTTCCTTAGACAAGGTATCATAGGTATGAAAGTTTCCAGGTCTTAAGAATGTTGACCCCCAAAGGCTTTTTATGTACCACTGAAGTTTCCTCATATGCAGTCTGGCATATGAAATTAGTAGAATGCAGGAAGCCATGAACCCTAGAGATTTCAGGATTTTCCTTGCGGATAACTGGGTTCTGGTGGCTAGTTGAGAGATGTAGCCTGTCAGATAGGCTTGTTTTTCTGGAGTAAAGAATGTCATTTGGGATGCTGTGTCCAGGCTTGCTCCCAGGAATACAATTTTTTGACTGTGGACTAGTTTGGATTTCTTTTCATTTATAGTGACCCCAGTGAGGTCAGTACTTTACAAAGGTCAGGTGCTGCAACAGCTTTTCCTGACTGTCTGCCTGAATCAGGCAGTCGTCCAAGTAGGGGTAAATTTTAAAACTTCTTTATCTGCAAAAAGCAATGGCTGGAGCCAGGCATTTTGTGAAAACTCTGGGAGCAGTGGATAAGCCAAAGGGAAGTGCAGACTGATAGTGCATAGATCCTGCCCTGAAACGTAGACATTTCCTGCAGGAGTCCCTGATTGGGATGTGCAGATAGGCCTTTTTTAGGTCTAGGGCAGCTAACCAAGCATCTTTGGATAGCATAGGAAGAAGTTGCTGGAGGGTGAACATTTTGAATATTGGTATCACCAGGAAGGTGTTTAGAATTAATAGATCTAGGATTGGGCACCAAATCTGAGTACCAAGAAAAGTCTGGAATAGAAACCTTGGCCTACCTGGTCTGCAGGAACAGACTGTATTGCCCTCATGGACATCTGGGAATGAACTTGGTTTTGGACCTCTGCCCACTGGTTTGGAGGAAGATCTGGGAACCCTTTTGGGGTTTGCAGTGTGTGGAAATAAAATTTGTACCCCTAGGATACTATGTTGAGGACCCATCAGTCGTTGGTGATGGAGGCCCAGTTTTTTGCATGGGAGACAAGTTTTCCTCCTAGGGGCACAAGCAGGTGGGCAGAGGTAAGGGGTGGAGTTGAAAAGACATTGTGAGTTCTTGCCATAAGAGGGTGGCTTAGCACTCCCTGTTTTAGAAGTGGAGGTACTCAATTGCTTAGATCTCTGCATTCCCTGGGACTGCGGTCTGGGGGGGGTCTGCTTCCCCTAGGTTTAGTCTGAGCTGGCCTTGAGGGGGCTGGAAAGGACCAGTGCTTGGAGGGGCAATGCCTACTGAATCTCAGAGACTGGACTTGCAAAAAGTCTTTAACTGTCCATATATTTAGCTTTTTCTTCCACCTTTTTAAAAACCTCATGCCTTGGTACCAAACAAATTGTCTTTGTTCAATGGTGCGTCCAATAATTTTGATTTGACATGGTCTGGCAAGGTCTGTTCCTTAAGGCAAGCATGCCTTTTAAGTACAGAACCTGTGAGTGCTGCCCTGCAGGATGCTTCTAGGACATCAAACCCACATTGTAAGGAATGCTTAGTAACTTGGCTTGCAGAATGCATAAGCTCCTGTAATTCTTTATTTTATGCACAAGCTGGAAAGGTAGATCATTTTTGTTTAAGAAGTTCCATTGTATGTTGCTGGGATTTCAACATGTGGAACTGACAGTTTAATGCTCTAATGGCAAGAGTTGCAGTGGTGTATACTTTTTTACCCCATCTATCTAGAGCTCGGGAATCCCTATCTGAAGGGGTGGGAATCTTAGCTGTGGTCGCTTTTATTCCTTTAGGTCCCTGGGAGATGACCTCTGGGTCAGCAGTAGGATTTTTGAAAAGAAATTTGTGAGAGTCAGGGCCTCTAATACCTGTCAGGTTTCCTGGGAGCAGGTGGTAGGTTGTCAGGAGTTAAACTGGATTCCATGAAAACATCATCCACAACATCAAAGACAGGAAGAATAGCGAAGGGTCTGTGTTGTGGTAAATCTAAAAATTCCCTGAGTCGCTTTTTGGACTGAGGATAATCCTGGCATTCACAATGGAAATGCTCTCTCAAAGTATGCAGGGTTTCACCAAAAGAAAATTCCTCTGGAGGAGAGGCAGAAGGAAGGGATTCCTCTGCATCTGAATCCTCATAGGCAGACAAGGGCATGTCTTCATAATCAGAAACCTCAGAGTCGTCGGACTCTTGATCAGATAAAGCTGCTGGGGATAAGTCTCTTTTTCTTTTAGAGGGGGTAGGCTCGCTTCCCCTAATCAGCATGATAAGGTCTTCCACCATTTTAAGCATTTGAGATTGGGCCCTGGGCCTTAGAAACTTGGCAGTTTTAAAAAGAGCTGAAGATGTGAAAGTCATCGGTTTGTGTCGAATATCGGTAGTGCAAAGAACCTCCTCGGAAGCCGGTGCCTGCTCAGTGGCTCCGGACCCATCCAAGGTAGACACATCCACATGATCCTTAGTCAAATAAGAGTCTCGCGGCATACTGGACTCTGAATGGGTCTTGGTAGCGGCCTGCGAATACATAGAAGCAGGCATAAGGGGCTGTGAAAGCACCAGAGTACCGGCGAACTGGCGACTAGCTTAACGGAAACATCGTCGTCAGTTTTGGACCTGCGCGGTCTCTGTCTTTATCCTTACGTTTTTTCGGAAGATCAGTAGTCGGATGGCTTGCCGAAGCCATTTAGCCATTTCGGAATACGGAGATTGAGACCGAAAGTATTTAGCTACAATAAGGGCCCAACGACGTATAGTTCTGGCGTTGAACAAAGCACAAAACCGACAGCGGGGGATGTCATGGTCTGAGCCTAAACAGGTGACGCACTAAGAATGGAAATCTCGGTGTTGTATTTGCTTTCCACAGGCAAGACAATCTAACTTTTTCTGACATCAGTTAGAGCAAGAAAAAAGGATCTCCAATGGGGTACTTAGGTTTAGAAGACTTCAACTTTAATTTTGGAAATGAAAACTCAGGTAGCGGCCGACCGGCACTCGTGCGAACTGCTTCTGCTTCAGGCTCCTATGCAAGAAGACTGATGTAATGGCGTCGGCTGCCTGATTTTATACCACTGACAACCTGACGTCAGTCCTGGAGCGACAGCAACCAACGCAGAAATACTAAGCCTCTGGTATTCGGGCCGACTGAGGGCTACCCCTGGCAGGATAACGCAAGTGTGATTACTGCAACAGTGAAACACGAAGACCATCTAGGGGCTGGCTAGGATGCCCTGCAAGACTGCAGAGGTAAACCCTGCCCTGGATTTGGAGAAGAGAGGCAGGTGGTAATGTTTGGTAAAAGTGTGAACAGACACCCAGGTGGCAGCCTCCAGGATGTCCCTGGTGGGGACTCCTCTGAGGAAAGCTGCAGAGGTGGAGGCTGCTCTGGTGGAGTGTGTCTTGACCCCCAGGAGGAAACTTTCCATGTTGTTTGTAGGAGAAATGGATGCAGTGTGCTATCCACTTGGAAATGGTTTATTTGGAGATGGCTTTGCCTTCTGCCCCTATTGCAAAGCTAACCCACAATTGATCAGACTTTCTGAAGGACTTAGTCCTGTCTAGATAGAATATGAGCTGTCTGTGCACATCTAGATAGAGTGCAGGATCCTTTCCCCCTTGTTCTGGGATTAGGAGAAAAGGTGGGCAAATGAATGGATTGGTTGAGAGCCACACTGGACACCACCTTGGGCAGGAAGGATGGGTTAATTCTGAGGGATACCCTGTCAGCATAAGATGAAGGGTTCCACAGCCATGAGCGCTTGCAGCTCAGAGACTCTTCTGGCTGAAGTGATGGCCAGAAGGAAAGCTGTCTTCCAGGAGAGAAATTTTAGCTCTGAAGAAGAAGCTGGTTCGAAAGGGGGCAGGGTGAGCTTTTCCAATACAAAGTTAAGGTCCCAAGCTGGGGTTGGTGGCCCTTCTGGGTGGCCTCAAGTTGCTAGCCCCTCTTGGGAACTGTTTGATCAAAGGGTGTGAGAAAAGGGGCTGATCAGTGTGGAAATGAACAGAGATAGCAGAGGCATGAATTTTTATAGAGGAGAAAGAGAGGCCACTGTGTAATAGGTCAGCTACGTAATCCAGGATGAGAGGGAGGGAGAGCTATGCCATATTGGTTCCCTTAGCATGGATCCAGGTGCAGAACCTTTTCCATTTGTCAACATAAGACTTTCTAGTGCTAGGGTGTCTGGCCTCATGTATAACATCTAGAATCTATTTACTGAGGTTGGCAGATTGATCCGGGGTTAGGGAATAAGCCAAGCTGCTAAGTTGAGTGTCTGCAATTGGTGATATGCATGAATTCCCCTTCCTTCTGTGTCAGGAGGTTTGGAATCTGAGGAAGATGCCATGGTGGCAGTGGGGACAGGCTGCGCAGCAAGGGGTACTAGTGCTGGCGAGGCAAGTCTGGAGCTATAAGAATTGTCCTTTGTTTTCATCCTTTATTTTGAGCAGTACCCTGGGGATGAGAGGTAGTGGAGGAAAGGCATAGACCAATAGATTGACCCAGAAAAAGGACAGGCCATCCACTTTCCAAGCCATGCAGTGATGCTCCCTGGTGCAGAATTTGCTGAGCTGATGGTTGGTGTGGGAGGCAAAGAGGTTGACCTTCGGGGTGCCCCATTTTTGAGTTATCAGGGTGAAGGTTCTTCTACTGAGCTGCCACTTGTCTGGGTCCAGAAGATTTCTGCTTAATTGGTCTGCCAGAGAATTGAGAGAACCTGGCAAGAATTGTGCTAACAGGTGCAGTTGCATGGCAGAGGCTGTGTGCCAAAGGGTCATGGCCAGCCTGCATAGAGGGTAGGAGTGAGCCCCTCCCTGCTTGTTGATATACCACATCACAGTGGTGTTGTCTGTTTTGATCAGGTGAGCCCCTGGGGAGAGAAGGGGCTTGAAAGCTATTAAAGGCTGCTGGACAACCACTATCTCTTTTTGTTGATGAATAGAGGGATTTGCTGTGGGCTCCATTGGCCCTGTATGCACCTGCCGTCCAGGTGTGCCCCCCCAAGCATAGTCTGATACGTCTGTGGTGAGGGTCTGGGCAGCAAGGGGTGGTGAGAAAGGTATTCCCTTGTTGTGGGAGCATGCTGTTGCCCACCACAGAAAATCTTTTCTGAGGCAAGGAATTAGAGGTACAAGAGTCTCTAGGTCTTGAGAGTGTTGACACCAAAGGCTTTTTAGGTACCACTGAAGTTTCCTCATATGCAGTCTGGCACATGGAATGAGTAGTATGCAAGATGCCATGAACCCCAGAGCTTGCAGGATCTTCCTTGCAGATAATGGGGTCTGGTGCCTAGTTGAGAGAGTAGGCTGTCAGGAACATTTGCTTTTCTGGTGTAAAAACAAAATGAAAACTCTAGCAAAGACAGAACTTCCACTGAGTGACCTCCCAAACCTCTTGTATCAGAGGCAAATGGGATATATGCAAATGATCCTTATGAACATCAGGTGTTTCAGCTCATTGGCGATTCTGAATGCCCATGACTTGTTTCGTCATTTTACGGGGGCCTGGTGGCCAGTTGAGAGAAGTAAGTTGACAGGAAAATTTGTTTCTCTGGTGTAAGGAATGCCATCTGGGATGCTGTGTCCAGGCTTGCTCCCAAGAACATAATCCTTTGGATGGGCACCTGTTTGGATTACTTTTCATTGACTGTGTACTCTAGGTAGGTTAGCAGGGTCTTTACAAAGGCCAGGTGCTTGAGCAGCTTTTCCTGGCTGTCTGCCTGAATAAGACAGTCTATGTATGGGTAAAACTGGATATTCCTTTGTCTGCAAAAGCCAATGGCCGGAGCCAGACATTTTGTGAAAATTCTGAGAGCAGTAGATAAGCCAAAGGAAAGTGGAGAGAACTAAAAGTGTTGAGATCCTGCCAGAAAAGTACAGTTGTGTACACTTACCATAAATGTAGATGTTCGAGTGTATTCACTGTTGCAGTCATCACACTTGGGTTATCTGCCTGCAGGTAGCCCTCAGCCAGCCTGCATACCAGAGTCTTCAGATTTCTGTGTTGGATGCTGTTGCTTCTTCCATGACATCAGGTCATCAGGGGTATAAAACATGCAGCCGACGGCATTACATCAGTTTTTCTTGCCCCAGATGTTAGGCGCCCCCACAATAGGAAGCAATTATATGGCATGGAACACCCCCAGCAAAAAGCAAATACACGATATAATATATGCCAAACAAAAAGGAAAGGTAGAGCCAAGAGAGGTCAGGGGGCTGGAGGGAGGATAACCAGGACTGCAACAGTGAATACACTCGAACATCTACATTTATGGTAAGTGTACTATGTACAACTGTACTATGTTTTTCATGTTTCACTGTTGCAGTCATCACATTTGGGTTGAGTCCCAAAGCTAAGGAAGGGTGAAGGCAATTAAGGAGCATTGGGGCTAGCAATCAGGCCCTGTAAGACTGCTGTGGCAAATCCAGCTCTGGATTTAGAAAAGATAGGCAGGTGGTAATGCTTGGTGAAAGTATGTACAGAGCTCCAGGTAGCAGCTTCCAGGATGTCCCTGGGTAGGGACTCCTCTGAGAAATGCCGTAGAGGTAGATGCAGCCCTGGTGGAATGTGATCTTATCTCCTGTGGGGTAGGTTTTCCATGGTGCTTGTAGCAAAAATGGATGCAATAGGCTATCCATTTGGAAATGGTTTGCTTTGAAATGGCCTTCCCCTCTGCCCCTGCAGCAAAGCTAACTAGCAGCTGGTCAGATTTTCTGAGAGGCTTAGTTCTGTCCAAATAGAATCTAAGCTGTCTGTGCACGTCCTGAGAATGCAGTATCATTTTCCCCTTATTTTGAGGATTAGGGAAAAAGTAGACAAATGAATGGACTGGTTACACACTAGATACCACCTTGGGCATAAAGGATGGATTAGTCCTGAGGGAAACCCTGTCCGCATGGAAGACGATGAAGGGTTCCACTGCCATGATGGCCTGCAATTCAGACACTCTTCCTGCTGAAGTGATGGCTAGAAGGTAAGGCTGTTTTCCAAGAAAGGAATTTTAACTCTGCTGTAGCAGCTGATTAAAAAGGGGGGAAGAGTGAGTTTTTCCAATACAAAGTTAAGGTCCCAGGCTGGAGTGGGAGCTCTCCTGGGGGGCCTTAAATTTTTGGCCCCTCTAAGAAATTGTTTTAGCAGGGGATGAGAGAAGAGGGGTGGCGCAGTATTATAATATGCTGAAATGTCAGAGGCATGAATCTTAATTGAAGAGAAAGACAGGCCCTTGTGGAGCATTTCTGTTAAATAATCTAGAATATGAGGTAAGCCGGGCACTGTTGTGTCCATCCCCTGAGCCTGGCTCCAGGAACAGTATATTTCCACTTTTCTGAACAGGATTTTCTAGTACTAGGCCTCCTTGCTTCAGGAATGACATCCAGCACCTGCTTACCGAGGGTTGCTAGAGGTGAGCTTAGGGAATCAGCCAGGCTGCAAGGTTCATGGTTTGAAGCTGAGGGTGCAGAATCTGGCCCGCCTGCTGGGACAGCAGGTAAGGGGTCTGAGGCAGGTGCCATGGTTGCAGCACTGTCAGACTGCGCAAAAGGGGGTATCAGTTCTGGCGTGGCCAGTCTGGTGCAATCAGTATTGTCCTTGGCTTGGCCTGTTTGATCTTTAGTAGAACATTCAAGAGGAGAAGCAGATGGGGAAAGGCATAAATTGAAAGGCTTTCCCAGGTAAAGGACAGGGCATCCACTTTCAAAGCTTGACTGTGGGGAGTTCTGGTGCAGAATTTGTTTGAATGGTAGTTCTGAGAGGAGACAAACAGATCTACCTCTGGAGTCCCCCCTTTGTTCCTCAAGAGCTTGAATATTTCGGGTTCCAGTTTCCATTTGTGTGGGTCCATGGGATTTCTGCTTAAGTTGTCTGCCAGTGAATTTAGTTTGTCTGGCAAGAATTGAGTTTGCAGGTTCACTTGGTAGCTCAAGGCTGTGTTCCACAGAGCCATGACTAGTCTGCAGAGTGGGTAGGAATGGGTTCCTCCCTGCTTGTTTATGTACCACATGACTGTGGTGTTGTCTGTCTTTACCAATAGTTGTCCTGGAAGAATAATGTCTTTGAAGGCTATCAGAGTATTCTGTACAGCTAACATTTCTTCTTGATTGATATGCAGGTGCATCTGTTTTGGGTTCCATTTGCCCTGAATGCACTGCCCTGCCATGTGAGCCCCCCATGCATAGTCTGATGCGTCTGTTAGGGTTTGGGCGGCAGGGAGTGGAGCGAAAGTGAGTCTCTTGTTGTGGTTGCAGGCCACTGCCCAACAAAGGAACTCTGCCCTTAGACAATGAATGATAGGAATCATTGTTTCCTGGTCCTGAGAATGTTGACACCATAGACTTTTTAGATACCATTGAAGTTTCCTCATATGCAGTCTTGCATATGGAATTAACAGAATGCAAGAAGCCATGAACCCCGGGGCTTGCAGGAATTTCCTTGCAGATAGCTGGGTTGTTGTGGCCAGTAGGTTGAAGTAGGTTGTTAAATAAATTTGTTTTTCTGGAGTGAGGAATGCCATCTGGGAAGTTGTGTTCAAGCTTGCTCCCAGGAATACAATCTGTTGGCAGGGTACTATATGTGATTTCTTGTTGATGGTGTACCCCAGTGAGGTTAGAAGACTCTTTACCAATGCCAAGTGTTGTAATAGCAAGTCCTGACTTTCTGCCTGAATCAGGCAATCGTCCAAGTATGGGTAAATCTGAATATTTCTCTGCCTGCAAAATGCAATGACTGGAGCTAGGCACTTTGGAATACCATGGGCGACTGGAGCTAGGCACTTTGGAATACCATGGGCGTAGTAGATAAGCCAAAGGGAAGTGCAGAGAACTGATAGTGCATGGAGCCCACCCTGAAACGTAAATACTGTCTGCAGGATTCCCTTATTGGGATGTGCAGGTATGCTTCTTTTAAGTCTAGGGTTGTCAGCCAGGTATCCTTGGCTAGCATAGGAAGAAGCTGTTGAAAAGTTAGCATTTTGAATTTTGGAACCACCAGAAAGGTGTTGAGAATAGACAGGTCCAGGATAGGATGCCAGGAGTTTTCTTTTTTGGGAACCAGGAACAGTCTTGAATAAAAACCTTGTCCACTTTGTTCTGCTGGGACAGGTTGAATAGCCCTGATACTGAGGAGAGAGAGAACCTGTTTTTGGGCCTCCACCCACTGATTTGGGGTGAGGTCTGGCCATCCACTTGGGGTTGGGAGTGAGTGGAAGTGGAATCTGTATCCTAGGAAAACTATGTTTAAAACCCATTTGTCCTGGGTAATGAGTTCCCAGTTTTTTGCATGAAGGGCAAGTTTTCTTCCTAGGGGCACAAGCAATTGGGCAGTGGCTTACCAATCCCTGTTTTAGGGGTGGGGGCACTCCGTTGTCTGGATCTCTGCATACCCTGAGACTGTAGTCTGGGTGGTCTGTTCCCCTGGGTCTTGTTTGGGAAGGCCCAGTGTGTTTTGATGGGCAATGCCTACTGAACCAAGGTGGTTGCACTTGTAAGAATTCTTTAACAGTTTGCATAGATTTAGCTTTTTCTTCCATCTTTTTGAAAACTTCTTCTGCTTTGGTGCCAAACAGTCAAATTTAAAGGAGCATCTAGTAATTTGGATTTGACATGATTTGGCAAGGTCTGCTCCTTTAGCCAATCATGTCTTATTAGTACAAAGCCAGTGACTGCAGCCCTGCAAGATGTTTCTAAGGCATCAAAACCACACTGCAAAGTATGATTACTAACTTGGTTTGCAGAATGCATAACACCTCTTGCAAATCTTTATTTTCTGCACAATCTGGAAATATTACCATTTTTTGTTTAATTAGTTCCATAATATGTTGCTGGTACTTCAGCATGTGAAACTGGCAATTCAATGCCCTGATAGCAAAAGTTGCAGAGGTATATACCTTCTTACCCCATCTGTTTAAAGCTCTGGAATCCCTGTCCAAATGGGTACAATTTTTGGCTGTAGCAGCCTTAATACCTTTGGATCCCTGGGAAATTATCTCTGGATCAGCAGTAGGATTCTTGAAAAGAAACTTGTGGGAATCAGGCACTCTGTAGTACCCGTCAGGTTTCCTAGGGGCTGGAGGTAAGGTGTCAGGAGCAAGACTGGATTCCTGAAAATGTCATCCACAACATCCAGGCCAGGGGGTATAGCTAAAGGCTTGTGCTGAGGCAACTCTAAAAATTCTCTGAGTCTCTTTTTGGACTGAGGATAGTCTTGGCATTCCCAATGGAAATGCTCTCGTAAACTATGTAAGGTTTCACCAAAAGAAAAATCCAGTGGAGGGGAGGCAGAGGGAATAGATTCCTCTGCATCTGAATCCTCATAGGCTGATAAGGACATGTCCTGATAATCAGAAAGGTCAGAGTCATCGGACTCCTAGTCTGTAGAATCTGAAGGCAACTGAATTCTTGGTCTCTTAGCAGGGGAAGGCTGGCTTCTCCTAATTAGCGTACTAAGGTCTTCAGCCATTCTAAACATTTGTTTTTGTGGCATGGGTGCCTGAGTATGGTCGTCGGTTTTCTAGGTGTAGTGTGTACTCTGGGCCTAAGAAACTCGGTAGATTTGGCTAAAAAAGAAGTCATCGGTTTGATTCGAACATCAGTAGGATGAAAAACACCCTCAGAAGCCGGTGCCTGCACAGTGGCTCTGGACCCATCCAAGATAGAGACATCCGCTGGTTCCATAGTCGAAGAAGCATCTCACGGCATGCCGGACTCTGAATGGGTCTCAGCAGAGGCCTGCAAATCCATAGAAGTGGGCATCAGGGGCTGCAAAGGTGACTCACTGAGTACCGGTGGACTGGCGACTAGCTTAACGGAAGCGTCGTCAGCAGTTGTGGACCTATGCGGCCTGTCTCTGTCTTTATCCTTAGTTTTTTCGGAAGATCGGTAGTTGGATGGCTTACCGAAAACATTTCAGAATACGGAGATAGAGAGCGAAAGAATTTAGCGACAAAGATAGCCCAACGAATGGTTCGGGTGTTAAACAAGGCACAAAACCGACGGTGAGGGACGTCGTGGTCTGGGCCTAATGGTTAGAGCAAGAAAAGGATCCCCAACGGGGTACCTAGCTTTAGAAGACTTCAGGATTATAAACTCGAAAACGAAAATGTAGAGGCCGACCAGCACCTGCGAACTGCTTCTGCTTCGGGCTCCTCCTCTGCAAGAAAGACTGATGTAATGGCGTCGGCTGCCTGTTTTTATACCCCTGACGACCTGATGTCATGGAAGAAGCGACAGCATCTGACGCAGAAATACTAAGACTCTGGTATGCAGGCCAACTGAGGGCTACCTGCAGGCAGACAAACCAAGTGTGATGACTGCAACAGTGAAACACGAAGAACATCTTACAGTTCCAGTTGACTAATGAGAGGCTGGGCTGTGCCAACAACTTGGAATACACATGCCAAAGTTAATAACCAAGGTTTTTTTTCCCTCCAGGTCTTGTCTCCTGCCATTTGAAGAGCAGTGATATTTCCTGGAGGGATGACCCATAGCCTACCCTCTGGGTGCAAGTCCCTTTGACAGTGCTCTGACTCCTGCATGAAGTGCCCTCAGCTGTTATCATCTACCTGGTACCAAAGTGGGCCAGGAGCTTCTATGACCTTTTGTCAGTTACTATAGTGCTTTACTTTATGTTTCCTCCCCTAAGTAATGTAGTCAGTGCAGATGTGGGTCTTGATCAGAAGTCTTACAACTACAGGTACTCTTTTGCAGATTTCTTTTAAATATAAAATACATAAACTCTTCTAGGAAGTGAGTCTGGATCGAGATCTGATCAGTGTGAACAGCAAAAAAGCAGCAGCAAGCTCAAGGGCTTAGTATGCTTATGCAGTCAGAGTGCTACTGTATGCCAGCACTGCGTTTAAGGACAGAAATTCCAAGGGGGAAAAATCATCAAACTATACTTAGTAGACAGGACAGCCACAATCACCTAGCAGTCAAGGATGGTCCCATGGTATTAGATCAGGTGATGTCCAGCAAAGCAATCGTTTTACAAGCAAACCACACAAAGTAGCCAAAAGAAAGGACAAGAGATAATACATTCAGCAAAATGGTAAAACATGAACTGATCAAAAATTTCAGCAGCCCAGCCAAATAGAAAAGATTCCTCTACAAATACTGTATGCTATCTGGATATAAAGGATTCCACTAAGGACCTCCTACAGTCCATCCATGGGAAATTACCCCATTCAAGACAAACTAGCATCTTCCAGACAGGTATCCTCTGCAGACATTTTACAGTCCAATTATGAAAAAAGGACCCTGCAACAAATGTTCTACTATCCACCAATGCATAAAGATAACTTATTACAGCCTATAAACAATTTTCTAATATGGCTATCATGTTTAACCTCACAAAGTTAATAAGAATTTACTTTTTAAGCAAGTTATACCATATCAGGGAAAAAGCATCCCACAATAAACTTGCTACAAGCTCTCAAGGGAAACAGAATCAGACTGAAAACTTCCTGCAACATACACTAGCAGAGAGGCCAATATTGCAAATTATCACATTCATGTAATGTACTTGACTTGCCTGAATAACTGTGAATAAAATATTACATCTTATGCAGGTAGAAAGACACCCACTGCAAGTGTTTCACCCAAGGGAAAGGATCCCACTCCATTAACACCATTTGCTCTCAATAAATCTGAAATGAACCACCCAGAAAGAGTGCATTCCAATGCAAAACTATGTATTACTTAACATCCAGGCAGAAAGAATTCCATCTCAGACATATTAACACTGCATCCAGGAAAGAAAGATTTTTCTACTGCAGCATGCTAAATACCATTCATGTAAACTCTTCAGAAACAACAAGGTAGAAAAAAGTACAAGGTAGAAAAAAGTCACTGCAAATTACATTACATCCCATCTAGGTTGAATGAATCTCACTGCAAATGATACACCATATAAGTAGAAGGGAACACAAACATTTGTAAACAGCATTTTATAGTTAATCTGTGGAGGAAGGAACCTTGTGCACGTGAACATATCACAGTTCACCTACTTCTAAACAATCCTAACAATAACTGCAAGAGTAGAAAGGAGTCCAGTGAAGACATCACATTACACACCTACACAGAAGCAATTCCACTGCAAGCATGGAAGCACGATTGAAATAGATCATACTGCATACATAGAGTCTGATTTTTCAGGCAAGCGGAATGTGTTGTAATGCATACGTGACACTAAAATGGCTTCAAAGAATACAAGTAAAAGTACATGTTATTGTGCTGCTTACAAACAATTCTAACATTTCTTGTTAAACAACCAACAGCAGAGAATCATGTGAAGGAACAGAGTAGCTTATGTGCTTTCAGCAAGCTGTTACCTCTGAGGTACTGTACTGTATTTTAACTGCAGCACAATACAGCCTAAGCCTGTTTCTTGCTTTCAAGATTTCTTCAGTTGCTGGCACCCCCAGATATGAACCTGTTTTTTCCCCCTGGGGATATTCTGCAGCAAACAACAAGTTGGACACATGCAAAAATCACAAGTAAGACAAGACACTGACATATACTAACCTCAAACATCAGTTTTGAATTGACTTTTTCCAACAGGTCCATCTTCCCCTGAAGGTCGGCTACAGTACAACTGTCAAAAAGAAGTGCAACATGTTTGTTTTACAATTGTTCAATTTTAGCAGTGTGCACACTTAGCAGGAAATTCCACATTTTTTTCTTTTACATTTCACAGTTGTTCTTTATCAATCTACATTAGGAGAAGATGGTCAATTTGATGCTCTTGTATAAAACTTAACATAAGGTCAACATAAACAGTCACATACACTAATGACACTGTACAAAATGGGTGTATCTCCCTTTATGCAAAGTCTAGAATAAAAGCCAAAGAAAGAATTATAGCCAAATGAAACACACTGTTAAGTGACTATGTTGCCTGCAGTCCTACAAATCAGATCAAACGGCAGATTACATATACCACAACAATTCATCTAAGAGGAAAAGAAGGCAGGAATTATATTATTTTAAAGGATGCAGAAAATGGTGTACAAGATTTTGATATGTTGGCAAAAATAACTTAATTTTCTACTTACCCAACAGTCTGTGCATTCAAAGTGCACTAACATGTATGAATACACTAAGAACAAGTGAAGCTACAAAATAATTGTTGTATTGTTGGAAAGGATTTAGCTGGGAGTGGGATCCAGACAGAAACAACACAGGTTCAGTTAGCAGCCCAGGCAGTGCAGCCGATTGTGTAGGTGAACAGGAATGGCAAGGCAATGTTTGTCATTTCTTCCAGGCGGAAGGCTGAGGGGATAAGTTAGGGGTGCATGCTTAACACATGAGCTCTACTAGTGACATTATAGCCAATACCTGAGGTGGCTGCTGCACTGTTTGGTGGTGGGCATGCAGATATGTTTGACACATTTTCAGATATCCACTAGGAACATCTTGGGTATGACCAGATCTATGACATTGCAGATGGTCTGGCCAGAACTGTACTGCAATAATTCTGAAGGAAATTACTGAATTAAGCCAAGCCATGAGGCTTTTGATGCTCTGTGACACATTTTATTTTTTTTCCAGGCTTTGGGTCCATGTATATGACATTTTCCTCATCACTGCACTTCTGATGAGACTGTCTCATAAAGATCAGCAGGGGTAGCAACAGAAGGTGAATATATCACAACAAACTACTGGATTCAAGGGTAAAGTACAGTTGTGTACACTTACCATAAATGTAGATGTTAGAGTGTTCCAGTCTGGGTTACCCAACCTCCTGTCCCCTCTTACACTTTTATTAGTGTGGTTTCCTACTTCACCCTTCTTCTGAGGTGTATTTGCTACAGGGTATGGGGTGTGTTGTATGTTACATTTTTGTTTTACTATTAGCCTTCACTTTTGGGCACCTGACATCTGGGGCAAGAAAAACTGGAGAACATGGCGTCAGCTGGCAGCTTTGTACTCCTGGTGCTCTGACGTCAGGGAGCATGACTGAACAGCCGACGCCGGACCCAGACTTTGGGATTCTGGCCGACTGAGGGCTGCCTGCCGGAAGGAAGAACCCAACAGTGATGACTGCAACAGTGAAACACAATGAACATCTATCATATCACATGTCTACAGATAGTGACCTGTGAACAACGCACTATAGTAATTTTGGATCACATTGTTGACAATGATAATGCAAATGCTATCTTACTGCATCAGTAAATTTAAATGGTCAATGACTGGAAAGTTGCAAATTTGACCAATACAAAACTAAACAAATAAAACAAAGAAATACAAAATTCTGTCTCCTACATCCCTAATGTGGAGGTTTTCCCCACCCACACATACCTGTAACATATTTGTATTCTTAGTCCAATGTTCCAGAAACTCATAGAAAAGACATAATGCCTCTTTTGGGTGGCTGAACAACCACCGAGAATAAATTTGTAGTAAGTGATTCACTCACTCTGTGTTTGCATAAACAGCTTATTAAAGGGACCAGTAACTTCCTATGTAATGAACCCATGCAAAGTACAAAGCGTATTACATCCAGCTGCTCATAAAAGATTGCATAATTAATTTTCAGTTAGGTCTGACAGCTAAGCAGCACTTCAGCTGCAAAACTCTTTCCTAGAAAATCAAAAATAAAATCTATTGTTACCTACGTGACACTCATCAACACAAGTTGGGATATAATCTGAATCATGTTACAAACTGCATTTTTAAAAATGTTCTAAAAATAATCTTTGTTTACAAAAACATACACCAGACTAAAATGTAATGTTTAATAGACTCCAAGACATTACTCAAAAATCTTTCTCTGCAGAAATCTGGCTCAAAGAATCAAACCTCCTACTCAACCCCAAGAATACTAAGTTAATGCTTTTTACCCCCCAAAAGTTGCCAAAATCAAAAACTATCTTTTACCATGAAGGCAGCAAATAATACTGTCATTGAAACTGCGACTCACAGTAAACTTGTAGACATTATAATAGATGACATTCTCAAATATGACCAGCTTATACTGCACGCCATTAAATCTACACACCAGAAACTAGGCTCCCTTTATAGGATCAATGGATTATTTACAGATACTGCAAAGAAAAACTCTAGCCATCACCTTCTTATTGCTAACTCTCTTATACACCACTCAAAGAAAGAAACTTGCCTACCGCGACAATAAAATAACTAAATTTGCCACCAATGTCACTGATAGGACCCATCATTTTCATATCTTAAAGTAATTAAACTGGCTTGAACTGCACAACTACCTAACATATTACCAACTATTGTACACAAACTTATTCATTATGCACAGAAATGTCCTCCACTACAAAAGTAATTACTACCTTACTTCCAAGCAAGTGCCCTGCACTACAAAACTTATTACTGCCCTACTGTCCAGCAAAGGACCTCTGTTCTAGTAACAAAATTCTTACTACTCACAAATAAGTCAAATAATACTGCAGGAGATTCGCTCTGCTCCCAATACGTTGCTAAACTCTGGAATAGAATCCCCACACAAATAAAACTCTCCGACAAACTCAATAGTTTTAAACCACTGCTTAAACATCTTAACTAGTCCTGGTTCTGCACATGCTTATCACCAGGTTAAGACTTTGTGCTCACAGCACGATACTCTCCAAATACTTTCTTTAAACAGAATACTTTCTACCTTTCACTGAAATGACAAAACAATTTTTAAAAATAACTGCTGTCTGTACAATCTACTAAGCTGCACGTGAACTTTCTTTTTAGTAACTTCTACTTCTGTAAAATCTTAGAATGTATAAATATAACTACTGCATGTGTATAAATGAAAACAGAAATGTAACTACTCTACATACAATGTAAACAAACGGAGCTTTTCTTTCTGGGCCTCTGCTGAAAATGGGTATTACCCAGTCGGTCTTTCTTGGTAAACAAACACAAACAAATAAATAAGTAAATGAATAAAAGTTGACAACAAAATCATAAGAAAATATTTACTGTAAATGCTTTTGACTATTGCAGTGGATAAATGCTCTTTTGGCTACTGAAGGAGTTTATACTTGTCCACTGCAATAGCCAAAAGACCATTAATAATGACACCTACAGAGACACTGTTCAGAAGTAACTAACTGAAGCTCACAGTGCATGTCCACACTCCCACGAGAGCTGCTAGTGAGTTAAACACAATTAATGGTGCATCTGAGTGAACCACTTCCTTTACAGTTCACTACATAGAAAGAAAGCAAGAACTGGTAAACAACTTCTTCGGTGGTGATATTCTTTGCATGCAAGCTGTTCTACAGAAAAGTAATTTCTCTTAAGCTCCTCAAGTACAAATGTATACTAATAATGTCAAAGAAAGGGAACCAGTTTTAGTCTAGTATTGAAGAATCCGCATTTTGCCTACGTTGTGTGTTAAGAAATGCAGATTTCAAAAGTTCAGACACTACATCAACTTTTAAAGTATTTGAGAATTCTATTAATAATTAAGGACCCTAAAAGACCTAGAAAATACCATGAAAATTACTCAAGAGTTTTTGAACAGCATTGAAACAATACAGCCCCAATCTGGCTTAAACCTGTAGCATTTTGACAAAGAGAAATTAATGGTTCACTTAGGGCTACTGCTCCAGCACATCATTCTAGGAAATTAAGGTATTTTCACAGTTGAGAAGTCCTTCCCCTAAAACTACTGTCTCAGGAATGGCTTACAAAATCAGATTTTCCTCTTCATATTCAGAGCCAGATCAAGGGTCTTGTGGCTGGGGGGCACTGGCCATGGGGCTTCTATGTTAATATTTAAGTTAATTAATAATATAATAAAAAAATGCATCTTAACAGGGCGGTGGTGGTGGCTTCTCCTTTAAGGAGGACCATGCATGGACGTAAACACAGTGGCATGTGGAATTTACACTAGCCATTCCATTGAGAGAGAAAGTGCATGTGTGTGTGTGTGTGTGTGTGTGTGTGTGTGTGTGTGTGTGTGTGTGTGTGTAACTTTAACTAGCTGTTTGTTGCTGTATGAGACAGAAGGTAGGTATGTGTGTGTGTGTGTGTGTGTGTGTGTGTGTGTGTGTGTGTGTGTGTGTGTGTGTGTGTGTGTGTGTGTGTGTTTGCATAACACACCTGTCAACTGTCCAGATTTAGACTCATGGTTTTGGTCTGTTTCTCATAAAAGTTGTGGTTTTCAGGCAAATCATTGAGGACTGAAGTTACTTAATAATGACATATATATGAGTTTCAGGCTTCATATCCTTCAGAAAATGCATGCTAACACAAATCCTGTTATTCTACCAGCTTTCTAAGTTAAAAAGATCAATATTAAAATCCATCTGTATTTTTGTGCAGCTGCATCCCCATTATTTTAGGCTTTGTCCAGATTTCTTGCACTAAGAGTTTGAGAGGTATGGTATATAATGCCCCAGTTAAGGGGAGAAGACTGGTTAGTCAATTAACTCGATCAGGCTTCACCCTGTAACTTGGTTACATGAGACAAGAGCCTGAATCCTCTATACCACCTACCAGCCTTCTGAAGGAATTGTAACTTAAGTGGAGACAAGAGTTTGAATCCTCTACACCAACTACCAGACTGCTGATGGTGATGGAATTGTGAGTTTGAGTACATTTTCAGGGAATTATGAGTTTCAGTACATTTTAAGAGGAAGGCCTAAGATAAGGTTTATGGATGTGGTGAGAGAGGACATGCAGGTGGTTGGTGTGACAGAGCAAGACACAGAGGACAGGAAGAAATGGAAACGGGTGATCCGCTGTGGCGACCCCTAACGGGAACAGCCGAAAGAAGATGATGATGATGAGTTTCAGTACATTTTTATAAAACTGAATTTCCACAGAAGAGAAGTTTGATGTTGCTCATGCCAAGTCTGTTTTCAATGTGCAACTGTTTTATTTAGCAAATGGCAGTCATTGTTTGTGCTGTAGAATTTGAAATCAATGTTAGTAACATAACTGCCTTTGGTGCAGAAGGCTGTTTATGCAATGTGCTGACATTGCAGTGCACTTCTGACTGCTGATTATGTGGTGCATGTTAAGGGAGGATAGGGGTTTTGCACTCCTGAGTGTGTCCTCCTTCGTATGAGATAACTAGTAACTATGAACTTGTTAGTTTTTTAGTAATTCTCTACTGCAATATTACCAAGTTAAGAATTTTTTAATGTCACAGAGTCAACTGATTCTTCAAGAGCAGCAGGCGCTGAATTTGTAGATGAAACACTGAAATATACAGTTGTTTGCCAGGTGTCTATATTACATAATCGAACTTTTAAAAGTTTGAACGTCATATGATTGACACCATATTATCAAACATTTAAAAGTTCGAAAATGTACAAAAAAAAAAAAATAAACCAAAGGAAAAAACCTACCTGAATGGTTTAAGCAGAGGGCAAGCCCCCCTGCACCCCCCCGCTCTTTAAATATACCAACTCAGAGATCACACTACAGTGCAGAAAAGGGAAATCTTTCCATTCCGCACTGTATAGAGATCTCCGTTGAAACGTTCAAACTTTTAAAAGTTCGATCATATGGTGTCGACCATATGACGTTCGAACTTTTAAGAGTTCGACAACGTGATATAGACATGTTTGCTAGTAGCAACCTCTTCATTAGTTACGGATCTCTTTAATGTAAAATTATTTGGATGACTTATTTACACAGAGTTTGTGCTTATTGACGGATATTGGTGGATTGTAATGACAGTAGTTTGACCTTTTATGGTTGAAATTTTCTGAAATGGGTAGTTTTGTCATTATTAGTTTATACATTTTGTTTTACTGCTTACTGGAAGAATGTTCAAAGCTACAAATTTAAAACAGACAAGTGGAGCTATATTATACAAGAAATATAATTTAATACAATCAGGAAGGTAAATCAAAGAACACATACATGTATGCATGACCCTAAAAATGTGTGGAAGGAACCTACGGTTTAAAAACAGCCCAAAGTTATACTTGACCCTCCACTGGCCAGATGCATTTTCTTTGAATGTGGGTTTTAATGCCATTTCAATGAATACAAGTTTCAAGGGCAGAGAAGTTCATTGATCATGCTAAGTCTGTTTTCATTCTGAGGCTGCACTGTTTGCTTAGCAAATGGCTATCAGTGTTTGTGCTATTTTATTCCAATATCTGTAATAATTGTAGAAGTAAGTAAGACAGTATGCACACTGACAAGTTTGAACAGTGTTTATGGTAACTGGGGAGAAATAGTCAAGTAATGGAACACTGGAATGGCTGGGGAGGGGGTGCCAAGGGGGGTGAGGGCTCTGATCTATTACCCTGCCTAGGGCCCCTTCTGACCATGAGCCAGCTTTATTCATATTATTAGCTGCCTACAATGCTGTCCCCTTTGAAAGTGGATCTAGTAGTCTTATAAAGTCTCTATTAATAGCTGGAATAGGCACTGCTGGCACTGATACACATGAACGGAAACCTCATAACTGATAACCACACCACAAACCCAAGGGGAATACAGGCAGTCAATCAGTTGGTGTACAGGGAAGATTGTGGTATGATAGCTCATTGTTCTAGCCACAGACTGCTGAGATCCTGGCAGGTGGGGGGGTAGAGTTTTGGTGTTCAAACTAAGTTTTTCAGCTCCAAAATTAAAAAAAAAAAAATCCAGGGAAAATACAGTGGCTCTTGCCTGAATCAGAATAAGTGCTGGAAGTTCTGGAGAATCTCGGAAGCCCTGCCCCCACTGTGAATGTGGGTACCCCGTTTTCAGCTGTCTTCAGTATCCACTGGGAATAGTGACATTTACAGTTAACATTTAGTTGTGATTTTGTTGTTAACTCTTATCCAGTGCATTTTAGTATATGCACAGTATCACAGTCTGTGTGCCATAATGCCCCTTTGGGAGAGTTGACCTAATATGAACCTATGAACTTATGAGCCTATAAACTGTGATATTGAATATCTCATTCAGGGATACTGGGAGACATGGGGCTCGGATTCTGAAAAAGGGGTTGTCCTGCATAAACCAGGATGAGCAACAATCATGCCTGCAAATGGCAGACGCATTACTACTTTGCAGTAACACTGCAAGGACACAAGCTACTTTGTGATACAAGTATATCTGAGGGAGAGATAGGGCTTAAGTAAAAAAAAAAAAAAAAAACACTGAGAGCTGCAGTACGGCAGGCCCTCACCTGGTCCCATCCTATCCAGTGAAGCGCAACAGAGGTACACACTCTCCCTTCTAAGTCTATGGGATTCTCTTCAGTGGAGAAAGCTACTAGTGCAGGTCATACCCAGGATGAGTTGCAAATGTGGGGATCACTAAGTGACAGGAAGGAATAATACCTGTTTACCTCCTAGGACTGAGTTTTGAAAATACTTGATCTCACAGACTAGTCCATAACAACTATTCAGTAAAAGACCACTGACAGTAAACTAACAGTTTAAGGAGAAAGATTGTTTTTTGTTTTTTTTTTTTTTGGCGTGGTTTGCTCCTTTCCACTCTCAGGACTTTGAAAATTGCTTCAGAGATTCTGGAAGGCTACCATGGCTATAGTTATAAAGGACATGATGGTGTGATGCCAGCAATAGTCTGACATGCACCAATGAATTCTTTGGGACTGGTAGAGAAGAGGTCAAATGCTGAAAGTAGCAGAATGTCTGCAAACTAGATCTCCCTTTTCCAGCTTTCTCAGTCCACATTTTCAGATGTTTTCCTTGAACCATTCAGAAATTTAAGGCGGACACAAACAGAATAAAAAAGACGCTAAAGCTCCTGCAATTTTGAAAGAGCAAGAGGAAGCATACCTTTATGAGGTACCGATGTTGAAAAGAAAGTTTGCACAGATTTCCCCACAATAAGAACATTTATTTATTTTATCTATTTTTGTTAACCCAGTTTATCATACTCAACAAAACTCAAAGGATCATAGGAGATTACTAGGCTAGTGACCTGGAGGTAATTTTAAGCCTAGCCATTTCAACTCAATCTAACACCATAGAGATACCAGTCAATACTCAAGATTGCACTTAATGATCACTGCCCATGTCCAAGAGGGTTGTGGGCACTATCCCCAGTAAGAATTACAGTGCCCCATCCACTCATCCAGGTTTCTCTTGGACAGTGTCATAGAGGTGCTCTGTTTCACATGAATTGGTAGCCTGTTCCAAAGATGTGGCAGTTGCTGGGAGATAAATCTGTCCCTCCAGCATGTCCTATTTAAGTCGCAGGCAATATTTAAGTCCTTGGAATGGGTGGCCCTACACCCATTTGATTTATGGATATGCAGTAAGTTCATTAGGTTTGGGTCTTGGGTTGCTCTGTAGGCCAGGCATAAGTCTCCCCTAAGAAGTCTATAAGATAAGGAGTACAGTGACAGGGATTTTAGTCAGTCTGTGTAAGGCACATGCTGGAGGCCCTTGATCTTCTTTGTTAGAAACATATGAGGTCTGTCTAATTGCTGTAGGTGCTTAGTATGGCAAATACCAAATGGGGCATTATACTCAATTAGGGCGGGATAAGTGGTGAGTATGGGGGGGGGTTATAACTTCTTTTGCTCTTGAGGTGAAACGCAAAAAAATGTTGTCCAAGAAAACAAAGACAAGGACCCAATGATGGAAAAGCATCCTCCTCAGCATTAAGTGGCAAATAAGATAACTTGTCATATCCTCCAACAGCTTCTTTGACAGAAAATTAGCAAGTACTGCCAAGGATAACCATAAGGCCTTTTACAGCAATGTATGTAACCTAAATGATAGGACCCAAGCTTGTGCAGAACTGGTGGCCAACAGTATCACACACACTAACCCCACAGAGACAGCGAACATGCTAGTGGATAGGTTTGGCAAAAACTTCACTCCTTTATCCCCTCCTAACTCACAGTAAACCCTCCCTACATTTTAAATATCTGAAGAGCAGGTCCTCAAAGCCCTGTCCAAGGCAAAGAACATGGCCTCTATGGGACCAGATGACATCTCAAGCTGTCTTCTAAACAGGCTAAAACATGATCTAGCATCACCACTAAGTACCCTTTTCAATCATAGCCTAACCACAGGCTTTGTTCCTGTGGACTGGAGAACAGCTACAGGTATTCCCCTCCACAAAGTTGGCCTAGCAACAGACTCAGGGAATTACAGACCCATAAGCCTGACCAGCCTCATCTGTAAGGCCATGGAATGCATCATTATGGACCTCATAAATAAAGACATAGGTGACTTCCAAACCACGGATCCTACCCGATTTGGCTTCGTGAAGGGCAGACCCTGCCTGTTAAATCTAGTGGATTTCTTTGAAAGTGTGACCAAGGCCACTGATGAGAGCAAATCTGTGCACACAGCATACCTCGACTTGACAAAGGCTTTCCACACAATCCCACATTCAAGCATTACTGCTAAACTTAGCAAACTGAATAAAACCACTTCATTGTAAGATGGGTTGCAACTGGCTCACAAACTGGGCACACACTATCAAAGTGGATGACTCCACATCATCAGACCTGTTACCAGCGGGGTGCCACAGGGGTCATTGCTGGGCCCCCTACTACTTGGTATATACTTCTCAGACGTTCAGGTCAAAACTAAAAGGTTGTGGCTGACCAAGTTTTCAGACAACTGCAAACTAGGTGCAATCATTGAATCCCCAAATGATGTCAGTATACTCCAGGATGGTCTTGCACCGACCAACGAGTGGTGTATTAGTCACAGTCTCAAACTGAATGCAAAGAAATGCATCATTCTCTTCGGCACACTTCCAGGTGCATTTGCAGTTAAAACTCTTACTGATGCCTCTAGGCGTCAAATATTGTTTGATCATATTTGAATCAATAATTCCAAAACCATACTATGTACAAGTTTTTAATAGATTTCATCTTAAAGCTTACCTGATGGCAGACTCAACTGCATTAATATTTGAGCTCTGTCTAATGCAGGTAAAGAGATTGTAACTGTTGTTTTTATGATATTTAGATAGATATTATTTTCATATGTTTCTAAATAGTTCAACAACCAAGTAACACAGACAGAACTCCTTAGCCTCAAATGGAAGCTCTCAGCTAGATGAATAAAACGCTGCTGACAGTATGTGTGTACCTTGAGTGGTTGATGAGATAGTGTAAGTTGTTTATAAAATATTTCAAATTTAATAGTTACTGTGTTTACTGTGACTTATAAAATTTCATTTAATACCTAGAACCTAAAGAATACCACCACTATAAAAATAGTTTGTGCTGAAAGGTTTGCCATTCATACTTTTTTCATAACCCCTACGGTTCCAGAGATATGAACATTTGTTTGAAATGTGAGGGCATAATTTGATTGTCAAAAATTTTGATTCTGTCAAAAGGCTTAGGCTCTGCCCATTGGAAGTTAAAGTGCAAACTTCCTGAGCTCCATTGGAGGGAATGAGTTAATGGTGAGCTTTTGGTTGTGTGGAAGTGATATAGCACTGAAGAGGTTCTTTCAGTCTCTTCTAGCTTTTGGTCTTAACAGTGTGGAAAAGTGTGGAACAGAAAAATTCATAAGAAACTGTGTGGAAGGAAAAAACAGAAGGGTTTCAAAAGAACAAAAAATGGTTTTAGCCGAGTTTATTGGATGTTCAGATAGAGCCTTAGCAAAAAATGGAATTGTGTATAAAAAGTATAGCTGTTAAAGCTAATGCTCCTGTTAAATTATCCATAAAGTTGTATGTACAATGGACCACATCCATGCCCCATCTACTGGAAGAGTTAATTAAAGGTAGGCGACTCTGCAGCACAGAGGAATAAAGACCTGACAATGATTCAGTAAACTTGGGTATGAGTGGTGGTTCCAGGTACAGGAGAAGCATGCAGACCAGAGAAGAGAGTAATGAAGCTGCAAAGCCTGTCTGGTTTTCTCTGAAGAAGGAATGGGTACATGCTAGGAAGCTTCCTGAATGTCACTATTCCCAGTGGATAATGGAGTTAGCTGAAAGTGGGTAGCCACATTCACAGTAGGGGCAGGGCTTCTGACAGATGTCTCACTGAGGAAGTGTAGCACATTTTTCTAACATAACTCTGACTATGGGTCCCCATGTGATGTTCCCAACATCTAAAGACTTTAGGGCTTATATTTTAAAAACACACACAGATAGCAGCTGTCCCCAGTATGAATGCAACCTCTATGAATTTTCCTCTCCCCAGCTGTGTGGAACACACAGCCCACACAGCTAAAAGGCTACTCCTGTCTGCAAAGAGGAAGTTTGCTTAGCAAAGGGACATATTTGCTGTACCACATTACTCATTGGGGAAGATGTAGTAATGAAATGCGTGGTATGGGTTGATGTTAGCAGTGGCTGACCGATTGAAAAAAAAGTCTTAGAAATCTACCCACAACGTACAGCAAAAAAGAATGAAAACAATTAAACAGAGCTACTAGTTTAAAGGTCATGGAGTACTCTGGGCGAAAGATCAAATGCTGTACCATTTGTTCCAGCATAATAAAAGTAATTAAGTATATGTTAGTAGAGTCCCTCATGGTTTAGCCAAAACTAAAAAAATAAATAAAACCTCTTTGCCTGCTTCTGTCTAGAATTCTAGAAGACAGCAAACAGATGTTGATTTTATGAAGTGGAGCAAAATGGGATAAACTCTCATTTATTTATTTTTTATGAAAGTACAGTTGAATAAGATCTTACCATAACAGTAGATGTCTTACTCCTCACAGTTGTAGTGTTGTTAACAGACGGGGTATCCTGCCAAGGGCAGCCAAACATTTGGTCAGCAGAATACTTTATTTTGCTTTTGTGTCATCTTAAGAGTACTCAATTGTATTTATTACTGCTTGGTGTAACTCATTCTAAGCCTTTTAGTTTAAGCACTTGGGCTTCAGACCAGTTGTTTTACATTAAGAAGGTTTGTGGTCTGCACTGTAGTGGCAGAACAGGTAGCTTACATCCTTCTAAGTTGGGAACTGCTGATTGAGGGCTCAGTGTCTGTTATTCTAAAAGTGTATTAATTCTGGTTTAAGCACTTGGGCTTCAGGCCAGTTATTTTACATTAAGAGGGTTCGTGGTCTGCACTCTTGTGGGAGGAGAGGCTGGACTCTGCCCTTCTGAGCTGGGAATTTCTGGTTAAAGGCTTATAGTGCCTGCATATTTGAACTGTTTCTTACTGAAATTGGTACACCTTGTTTGCTGTAGCATAGACTAGATCCAGGCCTGCTAAATCTAGCTTTGTTTGTATAACTTGAGGACTAATCCAGGCATTCTTTAAAGTATTCAATTGTATTTATTACTGCTTGGTAGTAACTTGATTAAAGTGTAGCTTTCATTCTAAGTCTTTTGGATTAAGCACTTGGGCTTCAGACCAGTTTTACATTAGGAAGGTTTGTGGCCTGCACTGTGGTGGCAGGACAGGTAGCTTACATCCTTCTAAGTTGGGAACTGCTGATTGAGGGCTCAGTGTCTGTTATGCTAAAAGTGTATTAGTTCTGGTTTAAGCACTTGGGCTTCAGGCCAGTTATTTTACATTAAGAAGGTTCGTGGTCTGCACTCTTGTGGGGGGAGAGGCTGGACTCTGGCCTTCTGAGCTGGGAATTTCTGGTTAAAGGCTTATAGTGCCTGCATATTTGAACTGTTTCTTACTGAAATTGGTACACCTTGTTTGCTGTAGCATAGACTAGATCCAGGCCTGCTGAATCTAGCTTTGTTTGTATGCTTGTTGTTTGCTTGCTTGTTATTTCCCTGAAACGTTAATTCCACCTAAAACACGGCTTTTCAGCGCTTCTGTGGATCCCTAGTGATATCTGCATTGCTTACTGTACTTATTTCCTTGTTTCACTTGAAAGAAAGTTACTGTTTGTCATTTTTGCATTTAAGTTACCTGTAACACATTGCATTTAAGTTATCTGGCACTTGCTCACGAAGTCAGCAATAAAAAATTAAAAGCACTACACCCTCACAAACTCCCCTTGAGTACCTTGTTCCCCATTGGCCCTTTTTTCAATTATAAAGGAATTCCCAATACTATTCTAGCATGTCCAAAGGTCAGTTGTCAATCTCCTCTCCGGTCCAGCTGGTGAATCTGGGAATCTTGAGGCAATGTTACAACTGCCTCATGTACACAGACAACCCTCTCCTCCTCCCAACAAAGTCCAACACATGTGAGAGATGCAACCATATAGCCAAACTGGAGGCTAAGCTCTCTCAACTCAGTACTGGCGTAACCAGTCAGGAGGAGAAGGAAACCACACTCACTACAATTCCAGTCTCACATAGACCAACCATGACAGCAAACCAAACACATAAACACACAAAAACATACTCAGAGGCTCTAAATAAAAATCTGCCTAAGCAGCAGAGACCTCCAAAGCAGACACCCAAGCAACCGCTACCCCAAAACAAAACACGTGCAACACATAGCTCACAAAGCCAGTGCGCCGAACAGTCACAGCCCTTAAGTCTAAACAACACACCTGATATACTTGTAATAGGTGACTCTATCGTCAGGCACACTGACGTCCCACTCACCAGGCTGAACAAGGAGAAGGTCACGGTGAGTTGCCTGTCAGGCGCTAGGATCCGCCACATAACACAAGCACTCAGGTCACTCCAAGGCAAGTACAAATATGACTCAGTCATTGTCCATGCTGGTGTGAATGACCTGAGACGTACCTCCCTGGACTACATGAAAAGAGACATAGAGGAGCTCTCTGAGAATGTAGCCCAAGCCGGTATGACCCTGACCTTGAGTAGCATTTTACCCTCACCAAGAATGATGCCACAATATGAAGACAAGATGATCAATTTCAACAATTGGCTTAAGTATTGGTGTCATTCAAAGGGGATCCAATGCCTGTCAGCATGGGGTGACATGCTCGACAAGCCACGATGCTTCGCTAGGGACGGCTTGCACCTGTCACCCCTGGGCTTTCAGATATTGGCAAAGGCTCTTGCTACCTCCATAGTGCCTTTTTTAGGCAAGGCTCAAAAGACAAACCCACCTCCATAGGTATCACAAGGGATAAGAAACTAAGAGTAATGCTACTCAACGCCAGAAGTCTAAACCTCAAGATGCACGCACTCGAAACTCTCCTTAGCATGGAGAACATCGATATCTGTGCAGTAACAGAAACCTGGTTCAAGGCTCCCGAGAGCACCCCAGCACTACCAGGTTATAGCTCATACCATGCTTTTCGGCCCCAAAACTTGGACCGAACCACAAAAGGAGGGGGAGTATCAATATTAGTCAAAGATACCCACACCTCCAGGTTGGTGGCACAGCACGAAGCATCAGAGACTATCCATGTGCAACTAACAGTGGGTAAAACTGCCTTCCAGTTTATAGCCTGCTACAAACCACCCTCCCAAACCCAGGAACCCCACTCGGCCTTCCTGAGAACACTGGAAAATATGAAGGTCTCTCCAAACATCATTATATTGGGCGACTTCAACTACCCAAACATAGACTGGGAGCATTACTCTAGCTCCAACACCCTAGCCCAAAGGTTCCTAGAATTTATAAACTCAAATGCTATGGAACAACTTGTTACCACTCCCACAAGAGGGGAAAACATACTGGACCTGATCATCACCAACATGGGGACTCTATGCTCCAGACCAGAAGTGTATCCCTCACTGGTAAGATCAGACCATAAACTAATCTCACTGGATATTCACATCCCAACCCCTCCCCCTGCCCAGAAAACCACAGTGAAAAACTTCTCTAAAGCAAATTTCACACTCCTCAAAACCGAGGTGGAATCCTTCAAAGCCCCCGGGCCTGTAGAAAATACAGCCCAGACCGCAGAATCATTTATAAACGCATTCTATGAACACCTTCAGGAATGCATGGATCATGCAATCCCAAATAAAACCAAGACCCAATCCTCCAAAGGCAGACGTCCTGTCTGGTGGACCCCAGCCATAAACAAACTATACAACAGAAGGAGGAAGCTACTACATGATAGAGCAAAATCCCAAAAAGGGAAGGCATCTCTGATCAGTATTAGCAAAAAACTACGGGCATTCATAAAATCGTCTAAGGCCAGCTTCGAGAGAAAAATTGCACAGGACACTAAGGATAATCACAAGGCTTTCTTTAGTTATGTTAGGAGCCTGGGTGGGAATTCCCAGATATGCTCAGAATTAGTCCAAAATGACAAAAAATACACTGAACCCACAGACATTGCCAACATCCTAGCTGACAGGTTCAGCGCAAACTCCCCCCCTCCCCACCAAAAGGGCAAACATCTACCCCAGCAGAGTGCTGCCCCCCTGACATCTCAGATGCTCAGGTAAGAGCCGCCCTCTCCAAAGCAAAAAACACAGCATCAATGGGACCAGACGGCGTCAAGGGCTGCGTCCTACATGAACTCCAAGAAGAGCTAAACCCAAACATAAAACTACTGTTCAATCTCAGCCTTACTACAGGATATGTACCCAAAGAGTGGCGTACAGCAACAGTGGTCCCTCTCCACAAAGGTGGTGCCTCAACGGATCCTGAAAACTATCGCCCCATAAGCCTGACTAGCTTGGTCTGCAAAGCTATGGAAACGATCATCATGGACCTCATAAATAAAGATATTGGGGACCTACAGACACTGGATCCTACCCAGTTCGGCTTTGTTAAGGGCAGATCCTGCCTCTTAAACCTGGTCGATTTCTTTGAACCAGTCACCAAGGCCATTGACGAGGGGAAGGTGGTCCACACAGCCTACCTGGATCTCGCAAAAGCCTTCGATACAATACTCCACTCGGGCATTATAGATAAGCTCACCAGCTTAAAAATAAACCCCTATGTCACTAGATGGGTTGCAAACTGGCTCAAGGACAGAACCCACATGGTTAGAATTGCTGGAGCCATGTCAGACTCCAAACCAGTTACAAGTGGCGTCCCACAAGGCTCAGTCCTGGGACCTCTCTTGTTCGGTATATATTTCTCGGAGGTACAGGCCAACACGGAAGGACTGTGGCTGACCAAGTTCGCAGATGACTGCAAACTGGGTGCCATAATCGACTCTCCAGCCGACACAAGCATCCTCCAAAAGGGCCTCATAGAAACAGACAACTGGTGCCAGAGCCATGGCCTCAAGCTAAACGCCAAAAAAGTGTATAGTCATCCCTTTGGCAAAAACAAAGTGCCCACAAATTACCACATAGGTGGTAATCCATTAAGTACAGAAGAAGTAATTAGGGACCTGGGGACCCAAGTTGATAGCAATCTCACATTTGACAACCACGTGGCCAAAGTGGTTAGAAAAACATTTTATATAGCTCACCTAATCATGAAGGGATTCACATCTAGATCAGGGGAGGTCATCGTGCCTCTTTACTCATCCCTCATCAGGCCCATAATTGAGTACAATGCCCCTTTTGGGATGTACCTTACCAGACACCTGCAGCAACTGGAAAGACCCCAAAAGTACCTCACCAAGAGGATCAAAGGGCTCAAACAGATGCCATATGCTGCCCGGTTAAAGAAACTCCAGCTCAACTCAGTGGCATACCGCCTGCACAGAGGCGATCTGTGCCTGACGTATAAAGCCATGTCCAACCCGGAATTAATGGACATGCTGCACCTCAGAAAATCCAAATCCCATCAAGCTACGCGCTCGACAGACTTGAACCTCAGCACTGAAATAAATAGGATATGCTGGAGGGACAGATTCATAACCCAGAGGCTCCCTTCACTCTGGAATAAAATCCCAGTCCAGGTTAGGCAGAGTCCCTCATTGACTCTCTTCAAGAAGAATCTTGATGAGTGGATGGGAGATCGTAGGTTTACCCCGGGTGTCACTTCTGTGTCACTGTTAGACAGAGGCACAGTATACTAACCTCAAAAAAGGGCATAGCAAAATTAATTTAAAATGGGTGGCGAAAGCCAAACACACTCTGGCTAGGCTTATAAATGCCCTACGGCAGATAGCCTAGTATGAACCTATGAACCTATCAAAGCCTTTTCTCCTTTCAGGCACCGTATGTTAGACATATGTTCTACGTCCACAGCGGGAGGTACATTAATGATGTATGAGCACCTAATCCTCAGAAGTGAACTGACCCACAAGAACCAGTGTAATCCAAGAGGAAAAGGTTGACCATGTGTATTCAGGAAGGGAAGACAGAGGCAAGAAAAAGATACCTCTCATCAGCTCATAGGCAACAGAAAAACAACAGGCTGAAGGAGGGAGGGACAGAATATTGCAACAGTGAGAAGTGGGATGTCTACTGTTATGGGAAGATCTTCAACAACTATACTACATCCTTCCTTACTGTTATTGCTATATTCTTATCAGCTGGGAGAGTGCAAAAGCTACTGGAGAGTATGCGAGGGGGAAGACACAGAAGAGCCTTCTAAAACCCATATAAGATAGCACTTGCAAAGCTCTCTCTGTCTCTAGAAATGACATCTAACTTGCAGTATTTAGTAAATGTATGTACTTAGGACCAAGAAGCAGCTTCAAGAATGGATTTAGAATCTAGACCCTTGAAAGAGACACCAGAAGATACCACAGCACTGGTACAGAATGAGCATGAACAGAAGAAAGCTGTTTGCCATGAAAAGAACAGCAAAAAGAAATTTCCTTAGAAATCCAGAAGGAGATGGTTAGCTTAGGCACAGTCAAACCCAATTGCTGCTCAAATTTCCTCTTATCTTTGGTTTTGTCTAAATATTATCTGAGCTATCTGTGTAAACCCAAGGAGTGAGGAATCTTCTCACTATAATTCTGTGGAGAGAAGGAAAAAAGGGACATGAATTGCTTGATTTAAGGACATATCATTGACTACCTTGAGCATAAAAGGAGGATTAGTATAAAGAGTGGAACTGCTGTGAGTGCTTGGAGTTCCGAGACCCTCTTGACAGAAGTAAGAGCTACTAATATAGTTTTGAGGAAGAACCCCAGGACCAAATGGTGCTGGATTGACACCCACTGATGCAATCCAGGTTGGAGACCAACATGGGGTGCTCCCTTTACTCCAACCAGTTGAAGTCCAACATGAGGCTGCCTGCTTGCACGTCTGTGCCTACGTCTGTTGCAGATTTGGAGGGGGGCCCATGGCTGGTAATATCAGAGGGGCCTAGGGGGATTCCCCCAGATACTAGTGAGGAAGTCCCTGGTACTTTTATTAAATCTAGGCAGGAGTTTGACCCTCCTAGGTTTGCTAGGTCTGAGGTTACCCCGAAAAAGAACTGAAAGGCCAGGCATATGGTTGCTGTGGCAAATGATCCTCACACGAAATGGCAGGATTTCACAGAGGGCCTTTTTAATGCCCTTATGGCTGTAAAGCCTCCTCAAGGCTGTCTGTCCCTTCTTCTGTTCCTTGGTCCTCTACTCCTAAACAGCATAGGAAGTCTGAGTCCTCTGAGAAGTTAGATTCAGATTCTGGTGACGAGCCCTTGGCTTACTCTTCTGAACTCCATTCTCCTCTTACCTTATGGTCTGCGGAAGAGAATTCACTTTCTCTAGATTGCCTTATGGAAGAATTATCATTTGGGGATACCGTAGTATGTATGGTGGGACATTTTAAATGGGATTGTTCCCAGGTTTCCTATATCCAATAGAGATATTGTGAACTCTTGGAGATTGATTCACCCTGTCCTTCTGTGGTCGTCCCTTTATTGGATGCTTTGTTGGACACTTTCTTTTCGGATTCTCTAGCCCTTGATTCTAGGTGTCTTGCTCCAAAGAAGCTAGACAGGTTCTAGAGAGTCCCTGAAGCCCAGAAGGTTTTGTATAAAAGCTGTTCTTCTGACCCTTCTGTGATTTCCTTAGCTGCTGACAAGCCATCTAAATTGCTGTCCTCTTTTAAGCTTTCACATTTAAAGATAACTGACCTGTATGGGGAAAAAAAGTGTATACTTGTGCCACTTTAGCTTTCAGGACCACTAACCACGAGACTCGTATGATTAGGTATGTGCTTGGCTCTTCTGTCTTAGCTTGGGGGTATATTCTGACTGATTTGCCTGATTATGAAGCAGTCTTCTGCCATTTCCTTGTTGAGCACTGCTTCCGAAATGGCTCGTTATTTTATAAAGTGCAGTTATGATGTCACTGATACTTCTTCTAGGGCAGCTGCATCACGGTCTGTGATGAGGAGGTACTCTTGGTTATGCTTACAGGTTCTCTCTCTCCCTGATGATATCAAGTCAAACCACCAGGATTCTCCTTCTTATAACTAGAATCTCTTTGGGTCTGCTGCAGCTGAGCTGTTTAGGACCTTACAAGGGAAGGTAAAGGTCATGCAAGATCTGAAACAGATATTTTTGTCTCTTCTTCCTAGGCTACAGAGAAATTATCCCTCTAAATGTTTTTGTCCAAAGGCAGCCAAGACAGCCTTCTCGGGGTAAGAGACTTCCAAGAAGGTTTCTTTCTGAAAAATCTTCTCAGGGTTTTAAGTCTCAACAGCCTCCTTTTCCAGAAAAATCTACTTCCATCTGATATTCAGCCACTTTTGCCAACCAGAGATGCTTGGGTGCTTTTCATTATCCAGAATGGTTATGTCCTCCTTAACAGAGCCCTCATTTTCTTCTGATTCTTCAGGATGTTTTATTGCAGAGAACCATTCAGACTGTTCCTTCCTCTCAACAGGGCACAGGGTTTTATTTCTGGATGTTTCAGGTTCCCAGGAAAAAGGGGTCTTGGATTACCATTTGGGATTTTTCTTTCCTCAACACTTTTCTAATGGCTCCTTCCTTCAGGATGCTCTCTCTTCAGACTGTCATCCCTCTTGCTGCTTCCCCAAGCTTTCCTTTGTCTTTGGATTTGAAAGATTCTCATCTTCTCATTCCTATTCACCGTCTTCAGGAAATATTTACGTTTCTCTCTCTTCCATACCTTATCAAGTCTCTGCTTTGCCTTTTCATCTTTATGTGGCCTCTGACTGTCTTTATCAAATGTCTAGCCCTAGTGGTAGTCTTCAATATGCTTCAAGGAATTCAGATTTCCCCTTATTTATATAATCTGTTTATTCAAGCTTCCTCCCAGAGTCATCTTCTTTGGGATCTCATATTTACAATGCTGCTTCTGCAAGGTGTAGGGTTCACCTTGAACCTCAAAAAGCTTGTGCTGACACTTTAAGATCAGGTTTTTCTAGGCTGCGGGATTCAGATTCTGTCAGTGCTGGCTCTACTGCCTCCTCCCAAGGTCCTGTCCTTGGCAGCTTATTTTCAGTCATGTCATCCTGTTTCAGTACTTCTGGCAAAGGAATTCCTTGATCTCTAGGATTCACGGATTCTCTGTTCCTATGGTTCCTTTTGCTAGACCCCATATGAGGAAGTTTCAGTGGTACGCTTCCGATCCTCTTGATTTTCCCATTCCACTATTACCTTACCACAAGCTAAAGTTCCACTGGTGGAGTTATCAAATCTCTCAGAATTCCAGCCTGCCATTTTAGGTTCCCATTCCCACTCAGGAGCTATACCTGGATGCTTTTGATCAGTGTCCAAGAGCATCGTTTTACACAACTGGGAGATCATATCAACATCAACAAGATGAGAGCTCCGATTCTGGATCTCCATGCTGTCCACTTCCTTTGGATCCCATCCCTCTGGGATTTTTAAAGATAACACAGTCATGCGGTATATCATCAAGCAAAGGGGCACAAACTCCTACCTTCTTTGCAGGTTGGCTCTTCAGCCCTGAGATTTTGCAATCCACCATCATTTGACTGCTCAGGTGGTTTATATACCTTCAGAGCAAAATCTAGTGACAGACATTCTGAGCAGGTCCAATGCAGATTCTTACAATTGGATACTTCACAGGGAGGTGTTCTTTGACATTGTTCATTGGTGGAGTACTCCTCAAGTAGATCTTTGCCTCCCTTCTGAACAGACAACTTCCTAGATTCTGTTTCAAAGTGGATGCCATATATATATATATATATATATATATATATATATATCTATATACATACATACATACATATACACACACACATATATATATATATATATATATATATATATATATATATGAATATATATATATATATATATGTGTGTGTGTGTATGTATGTGTGTGTATATATATATATATATATATATATATATATATATTATACATATGCACACACACACATTATATATATATATATATAACCCACACACACACACACCCACACATATATATACACACACACACACACATATATATATATATATATATATATATATATATGTATACACACACACATATATATATATATATATATATATATATATATATATTTACATGTGTGTGTGTGTGTGTGTGTGTATGTATATATATATATATATATATATATATATATATATGTGTGTGTGTGTGTGTGTATATACTTTTTCTTTTTGCAACATAAATCACTATACAAAAAAACATTCTACTACTAAATAATTAATAAAGAATGCAGTATATAAACCCACCCAATTCATCCCCAATATCCATTTATTCCAGGTTTATACAAAGTTCCCAGATTTGTAATCCATACCCCCGGATTCACGAATTCTCCGTGTAAGACTTAATAAGTCTTACTCGGAGGCTGCAGTTGAATGGTCTGACGTCAGCGTGCCATGAATATGCATGAGGGCACGCTGACTCAACCGTAAGTCGTACACGGACCGTGTAAGAAAGCAGGAGGCGTGTCCGACTGCTGAGCAGTCTAAATGTCCACGCCCCTGCAAGTGTTTGAAAAGTAAAAGAAAATACACAAGAGTGAGTCCGCTCAAATGTCCCTGCACCCAACACCACCCTCCCTGATATTGTAAACCCCCATCACAATTATAAAAAGCAAAACATTAAATTTATTTTTTTAAATTCCCAAAAGAGCTGCCGGTATTTGCGCGTGTGTGCGCGGGTGTGCCCATTGCTTAACTAGAGTTAGCAATTCTGACATGGAAGAGCATAAGAAAGAATGTTTATGCAAATCACACCAAATAGCAATAGCGTAATGGTAGAGCGTTCACACAAAGAAAAGGCATTCACGGTTCGGGTCCCACCACTCCCCTTTGTATTTATTTTTAAATCAGTATAAGAAATAATACCAGACAAATATGTTTAAACAGTACTAAAAAGCAGTGAAATGGCCAATGTATCAGTGAACAAAATAAATATTTTAAATGATCCTGATATATAATTTCCTGCGGTTAAGCAGCGCTTCACCCAGCGCATTAGAGTTGCCCATAGTTTAATAACACTTAACCCAGCGCAATAGAGGGTGCCCATAGCGAAACAGCGCTTTAACCAGCGCAATGTGTTTGCATGGACGTGCGCGCCGCGTCAACCAGGGCACTGTAGGGCACCGAGGAGCAACGTAGAGCAAAGTTGCTTAAACGCAGCCACACCCCTAGCCTGTCTGGACAGTATGAAAATAAAATGAATGACAAGGTTCGAACCCAGGACTCTGTGCATCAGAAGCAAAGTACAGAACCACTAAGCCATGACAACTTAGGGGAAACAGCCACTGTTAACATACATATACTTACTAATGGTAGTTTAACCATTACTAAGCAGGTCTGCAGTCAGCCGAGAATTAAAAAAAATGGCCAATCACAAAAAAGTGCGGGAAATGCAGCATATTTAAGCCCCATAGGCGGGAATACATGCCATAACTGATTGTAGCTCACATCTGCAGTTAGAATGGCTGGTGTCGGAGAGGAAACACGCTTCTGAGCGCAACGTTGGGGCATCGAGGAGTCGAAATGCATGGTTTGGCTCCTTGTCCACCGTCATGAGTCAAGACTCCTGCAGGGCCAGTTCCAAGGGACAGAGTACAAGGCAGAGGCTTGGGACTGGTTAGCTCATGACCTCACCAGTGCCACAGGCATTCCTCGGACTGGTGAGCAGGTCCGTTACCATCATGCAGACCTGAAGAGATGGAAGCAGGACCGCCTGAACCAATGGATACAGGAGGCCCATGGGATGCGGGATGCCCCACAACTGAGTATGTAGCCATGGAATGCAGTAAGTAAGAATTGATAATTGAGTAAGTATAACGGATAGGTATGTCTCAATATCCTTTCATTTACTTTACAGCTGCATGTGACCGTGCTGTGAATCAGCAAGCCTATGCTGATAGGCTGCGCCACCAGGCAGGTTAGTGATTATTCTGCATGTATTGTTATATAAAATATGGGAGAGAGCATGAAAGAAAGTGTTGTAGTGCAATAATACAGCCATAAAATTGCCTGAATAAGTCCTCTGCATGCACTGTCACATAAAAATGTCAGAGAGGCAGAAAAAGAGTGTAGTAACCCATTAAGAAAGGTAGCATATATCTGGAATAATATCTCTGCAGGCACTGTCATATAAAATAAGTGAGTCAGCCTGAAAAAAGCGTGTTCTAACCTATTAATAAAGGTATAATATGTCTTGAACATGTCTGCCATATGCACCGTTAAAACAAATAAAGGAGTGAGCCTGTGGAAAAGTGTGTAATGTCATTAATAAAGGTCTAAAACCTGGAGTGTGTCTGTGTCACAGAGTTTGAAATGTTGTTGTACCCTTGCATTATACAAATAGTACTGTTTGAAAAAGTGCTGGCAACCCAGAGTTGTGCAGTCCCATATAAAGTGGGTGATGGAAGTGCTAGTAGCTGTGAAGCATATATACAGTCTGCAACAGTCAGTTACTGGCTGGCATGCATAAGTAAATCTGGCACACGTGTAACATTTTTCCCCAGAAATGTGACTGTGTGTCAAGAAATGCAGGGTTCTGTACAAATCGAAGTGAAAATGTCATGTGAAAACATCCCAGATATGTAGATAAAGAAATAGAAATGCAATCAAGAAATATGTAGCAGTAACATCTGCATCCTGGACAGTTAGTATGTCAGATATAGGTCAGGCATATATTGAACTAGCCAAACCCATTACACAACCTAATGTATGGTGGCAAGTGTGATAATACATGTAGGGGATATACACCTGCAGTCACTAGGAATGTAGTGTAGACTAAAAGGTAATTATAAGATGTTAACCGAGGTTTTTTTCTACACCCTACTGTATATGTGCATAAACCATGCAATTCCACACCTCAGTGGGTATGTGTAATCTTAAATATTTGTTGGGACATATGTCCTATTGTTCTATAAATATTTGCATTCACATTGATGCATGTGCCCTGTTTAAACACCACAATCATGGTGGCCTGTTGCTACCAAACATCCCTGCATGCTGTTGGAATATCCACTGTGGTTCAATATATGCATGTGTTATGCTTGCTGTTCAGCTGTTGGAACCTTGGTGTGTTGGGTTAATGGGAATATTACTGCATGCTGTTACAACTAATCTGGAATGCTGTTGTTTATGTTGTAATTAAACACACCTAATCACAGAACGTATGGGAAGGCCAGTCCCAGCGGACCCACCTGTCCCTCCTCAGCTGGCGAGTGCACCTGGCACCAGCAGGTCCGGTGCCCAGCCCGGGCTTCCCTCCTCCATTGGCCCTGTGCCACCTTCAGGTGGAAGCACTGCAGGGGATGGGGCTTGTCCCCCCCATGCAAGCGTGGGCGGAGAAGGGCCACCTATCACCCTTCGAAGGGCCCGGGTTTTGGTGCGTAGGGAGATCCAGTGTTCAGTCGCTGATCCCCTACGCCAGCTCGAGGTGAGAATGGCGCATCTCACGGGTGAGCCTGCCCATCCTACGCAGCCCCCAGCACAGTCACCCTCGGGGCTGTGAAGGTGCAGTGGTGACTGCCCATGGGTGGAGATCTCAGTTCCACTGTTACCATCTGTGGGCTCATGGGCTTGCAATTTCCAAACATCCGACCCCGTCAATTGTGTTCACCCACCCCATGTGTCATACACCGCCCCTGTATGCGTCTTGTCTGTCTTGTCTGTTTACCTCCCCAACCTACCTCCCCGGACATACCTACTTCCTCTACCTCACTTCCCACTCTCACCTGAAAAAAAAAAAAAAAAAAAAGGGGCAATCTGTACCCACAAAAAAATTACGCCCCATACATAGCTGCCCATTTCACACACATATCCATTGGACATGTGAACTGATAATTATAATTGGCAGCAAAACATACTTTGTTGTCCTCACCACTCTCCCAGGGGTGGAAGGTTTCAAATATCACTCCAAATTTATTGCATATGCACAGCTGTTGCTGGTAAAGAAATGGGCACCGTCTGTCCCTCTTTGTGCCCCCTTTTTCACCACTTTCCTATCTCCCCATTTTCTTTTCTTTCAAAGAAATTAGCGGAGGGGTTAGCGGGAGTAAGCACTTTTAAGCAGTAGTAAGCGGGTTTAAGCGAGTGTGTGCATGTGTGCGCTTAGCTAAGCATCGCTAAGTGTCGCGCAAAGCCGCTTACAACTGTTTAAAAGTGCCTTAGTCATTCTATGGTAGGGCCCTTGTTCTGCTGAGCAGCAAAAGAAAAAACCTCTGTCAGTCTCGAACCCCAGACCATTGACACAATAGACTGCATGAATTACCACTAAGCCACAGCAGACATACAAATAACTTGGTTCTGAAATAAATATATTATGCATTACAATGAGGGAATGTAAATTGAAATTAGGAATGGTATAGCACAAATCCTGTTCTGTGGGTCTTTACCAGCAGTTGTTGTGGAATTCCATGACATGACTGTGAAAGGAGAACCAGCCATCCTAGCAGGGAATAATGTTACAGTAGCACCTTACAAACACCACACAGTATCAGACCAGGATAAATACTGGCAAAGTTGAATAGGGCAGAGGCCAGACTCCCCAACTGTGACTGCTTTACAGGGATGTCCCTGCTTTGTAAACCAATGTTAGCTGTGCCCCACTGAATCACTCTGAAAAGTACTAACTGTAGGCAGACAAGTGTGGAATCACACGTAGTGAATAATGTCAATAGGTGACAGTAGACACTGCTTACACGTCAGAAAAGGTGTACTTATACATATGCTCTGATTCCCAAGAAAGTCTCAACTGCAACATGTCAGTAATATATTGCAGGTGTATCTCACTTATATGTACCTTTCACTGAGGCCATTCAAATATATACCTGAGAGTATCTGAGGCCTGGCAGAGACAGAAACACACAGGCATATCAGCATTACTGCTGTTACACACACTGCAAATAGCTTTGGAAGGAGTTCCACAAGCATGCCCTTATGTAGGAGTACAACACAGAAATATCACAGGATGTAGCCATGTACTGCTAGAAAACAACTGTGACAATGCCAATGTGCCACTGCTGAAAAGACTAGTGTGGTGCACAGACAAAGTATAATAGGCTAACATCTAGCTACCATCTGGATATGTCCACAGGTGTGAGCTACACAGACAGACTACTTGCCTTGATAGACTAACAGGTACACAGCAACCCTGTATGTTCAGTAAGATAAACCTCACATGATAATAAAAAATGCTCTTTGCAGTTCTGCACCCCTACCCAAAGGTACAACACACCTGTGTATTCAGGCAAAAACCAGGGTGTAGGTAGGCATACTCAGTACTGAACTATGTCCAGTTGTGTTGAGCAGCCTATGCTAATGTCAACACAAACAAACCACAAACTGTTCAGAAGTGAGTAACGTAATAATTACAGTATAGCAGTTCACAAACACTGCATGTGCCACAGGAATACAGTGCAATAACCACATTTGTATGGCAGTTAATTGTGTACGTCAGAAATAAAGTACATACTCCCATGTATCCTGTGTTAGCATTTGGAGGGGTGAGTACATGTCTACACTGAGAAGTGTGTACTGGAAGCAGCAAAATTCAGGTTTGAATACAACATGCATATAACTGGCTACAACCCTAGCTTCAGATAAGAGACATATACCAACCTTCTGACTGACACAACGGTGTCCAGAGCAAACAAGCATGGGCCCCACCTTGGAAAGCTGAAAGGGCTACGCCTACCTAACCTAGCATTTTATAGCAGTGGGCTGCAATCACAGTGAGTAATGCAATCACCACACAGCAGGCTGCATGCAATTACTGAATGGTGGGCAGCAATTGGTGCAGAGGCTGTCACATGCACAAGTGCAGATACCTAGAAAAGCAGGCTGTACCTGCAGTCCACACATGCAATTCTATCATTGCAGGTGCTGGGAGATAGAGAGTGAGAGAGAGAGAGACACGGACACAGACACAGACAGAGACACAACAGAGAGAGAAACTGAGACATAAACCGAAATAGAGGGGGAAAACCCAAAACAAACAACCAAAAAAATAAATAAATAAATAAAAACCAACAAAACCATAACACATGGAGCAGGGAAATACAAAGGTAAGGTATGCAACTCACATGTATGTGTTGGCATGTAGTAGATGTTCCTGAAGAGTACTCTACACACTGTAAATCATCCAGGGATGACATGCTCGACAAGCCACGTTGCTTCGCTAGGGACAGCTTGCACCTGTCACCCCTGGGCTTTCGGATATTGGCAAAGGCTCTTGCCACCCCCATAGTGCCTTTTTTAGGCAAGGCTCAAAAGTCAAACCCACCTCCATAGACAGCACAAGGATCAAGAAACTAAGGGTAATGCTGCTAAACGCCAGAGGTCTTAACCTCAAGATGCATGCACTCGAAGCTCTCCTCAGTATGGAGAACATCGATATCTGTGCAGTGACAGAAACCTGGTTCAAGGCTCCAGAGAGCACCCCAGCACTACCAGGTTATACCTCATATCATGCTTTTCGGCCCCAAAACCTGGACCAAACCACAAAAGGAGGGGGAGTTTCCATATTTATCAAGGATATCCACACCTCCAGGTTAGTGGCATTGCACAAAGTATCGGAGACCATCCATGTGCAACTGACAGTGGGCAAGACTGCTTTTCAGTTTATAGCATCCTACAGACCACCCTCTCAAAGTCAGGAATCCCACTCGGCTTTCCTGAAAACATTGGAGAACATGAAGATCTCTCCGAACACCATTATATTGGGCGACTTCAACTACCCAAACATAGACTGGGAGCATTACTCAAGCCCCAGCACCTTAGCCCAAAGGTTCCTGGAATTTATAAACTCAAATGCTATGGAACAACTAGTCACCACTCCCACAAGAGGATAACATACTAGACCTGATCATTACCAACATGGGGACTCTATGCTCCATACCAGAAGTATATCCCTCATGGGTAAGATCAGACCATAAATTAATTTCACTGGATATCCACATCCCGACCCCACCCCAGCCCAGAAAACCACAGTGAAAAACTTCTCAAAGCGAACTTCACACTTCTCAAAACCGAAGTGGAATCCTTCAAGGCCCCAGGGCCAGTGGAAACTATGGCCAAACTGCAGAACCGTATATAAACGCATTCTACGGACATCTCCAAGAATGCATGGATCATGCTATCCCAAACAAAATCAAGACCCAATCATCCAAAGGCAGGTGTCCAGTCTGGTGGACCCCAGCCATAAATAAACTGTACAACAGAAGGAGGAAGCTACTACATGATAGAGCAAAATCCCTAAAAGGGAAGGCATCTCTGATCAGTACTAGCAAAAAATTACGATCCCTCATAAAATCCTCCAAGGCCAGCTTCGAGAGAAAAATTGCACAGGACACTAAAGACAATCATAAGGCTTTTTTCAGTTATGTTAGGAACCTGGGATGCAACTCCCAGACTTGTTCTGAGTTGATTCTACACGACATAAAATACACTGAACCCACAGGCATCGCCAATATCCTGGCAAACAGGTTCAGTGCAAACCCCCCCCCCCCAAAAGAGCAAGTATTTATCCCGGCAGAGTGCAGCCTCCCAAACATCTCTGATGCTCAGGTGAAGGCCGCCCTCTCCAAAGCAAAAAACACTGCTTCCATGGGAGCAGATGGCGTCCCGGGATGCGTCCTACATGAACTCCAAGAAGAACTAATCTCTCAAGTAAAACTGCTGTACAATCTCAGCCTCACTACAGGATATGTGCCCAAAGAATGGTGTACAGCAACAGTGGTCCCACTCCACAAAGGTGGCGCCTCTACGGACCCTGGAAACTATCACCCCATAAGCCTGACTAGCCTTGCCTGCAAGGCTAAGGAGAGGATCATCATGGAACTCATAAACAAAGACATTGGGGACCTGCAGACACTAGATCGTACCCATTTTGGCTTCATCAAGGGCAGATCCTGCCTTTTGAACCTGGTCGACTTCTTCGAAACAGTCACCAAGGCCATAGATGAAGGGAAGGTAGTCCACACAGCCTATCTGGACCTCACAAAGGCATTTGACACAATACCCCACTCGGGCATCATAGATAAGCTATCCAGCCTAAATATAAACCCCTATTTTCACAAGATGGGTCGCAAACTGGCTCAAAGACAGAACCCACAGAGTCAGAGTTGATGGAGCAAGGTCAGACTCGAAACCGGCCACAAGTGGCGTCCCACAAGGTTCTGTCCTGGGACCTCTCTTGTTCGGTATTTACTTTTCTGAGGTACAGGCCAACGTGGGAGGACTATGGCTCACCAAGTTCGCAGATGACTGCAAACAGGGCGCCATAATCGACTCTCCAGCTGACACAAACATCCTTCAAAAAGGTCTCACAGAGACGGATAACTGGTGCCAGAGCCATGGTCTAAAGCTAAATGCCAAAAAGTGTATAGTCATACCCTTTGACCAAATCAATGTGCCCACAAATTACCACATAGGTGGTAACCCATTAAGTACAGAGAAAGTAATTAGGGATCTGGGGACCCAGGTTGATAGCAATCTCTCCTTTGACAACCACATTGCCAAAGTGGTTAGAAAGACCTTCTACATAGCCCACCTCATCATGAAAGGATTCACATCTAGATCAAGAGAGGTAATCGTGCCCCTTTATTCATCCCTCATCAGGCCCATCATAGAATACAATGCCCCTTTGGGATGTACCTTACCCGACACCTGCAGCAATTAGAAAGACCCCAAAAGTACCTCACCAGGAGGATCAAGGGACTCAAACAGATGCCATATGCTGCTCGGTTAAAAACTCCAGCTCTACTCAGTTGCATACCGCCTACTTCGAGGCGATCTATGCCTGACATATAAAGCTATGTCCAACCCAGAATTAATGGACATGCTCCACCTCAGTAAATCTAAATCCCTTAGAGCCACACGCTCGAGGGACTTGAACCTCAGCACAGAAATAAATAGAACATGCTGGAGGGACAGATTCATAACCCAGAGGCTCCCTTCGCTCTGGAATAGAATTCCAATTCATGTTAGGCAGAGCACCTCACTGACTCTCTTCAAAAAGAATCCTGATGAGTGGATGGGGGATCGTAGGTTTGTCATGGGGATTACTTCCGTGTCACTATTAGACAGAGGCACAGTAAACTAAACTTTAAAAAGGGGACAGTATACTCAAATCAAGGGGTGGCGTAAGCCAAACACAATCGGGTTAGGCTTATAAATGCCCCAGGACAGATAGCCTAGTATGAACCTATGAACCTATCCATGTGTGGCAGCAGTACGTATCTATATGTATCTGCACATATGCATAGGGCAAAGGACATACTGCAACTGTTATTGAAGGGTGGACAGATATCTGTCATTGAAGGTTGATATGTGCATATATCTATGTAGGTCGTAGTGTGTGGCCTAGAAAACAGCATGCAGTGCTGATATATGTCATGTGGTGGTTAAATGCTGTGGGACTGATTTGTCAGATCTGCTATGTTACACCCAGTGAGGCCTGCTAATGCTACATGGGCTGAGGCCACCCACATGCATTCTGCACAACACTGTGCAATATATAACTGTACATCCCACAACTGTCGCATAAGTGATATCTCCGCCATGAAAGGTGGACTGTACATGTGCCTATATGTACATCCATGTGTACAGCAATGGATGTGTACATGTATGTGTATAGATATGCATATATATAATATATATATATATATAGATAGATATATAGATTTATATATATATATATATATATATATATATATATATATATATATATATATATAGAGAGAGAGAGGGAGAGACAGAGAGACACGGGGTCATATGTACTGCAACAGGTGTGTGGTGACCAAGGCATGGACTGTAGACAAGTGTTGATACTGCAGTGCCATTCCTCCTTTCCAAACACATTAACTACCACATAGGTAGATATCTACTTAACAGTGAAGGTGTGATAAGGGAACATGGGACACAGGTGGACAGTAGCCTCTGCTTTGATGAAGACAGTGCCACACTACACCTGTAATCAGTCTGTGTGGTATGTGTCATGACAACAGATGTGCCATCTATAGAAATATAGGGCAGTGTTCCCCTCTACTCATCACGATGCCCTGTGTGGTATGTACCTCACATGACAACTACACCAGGTGAAAAGGCCACAGACATACCTTCCAAAGGGTAATACTGGCCGCAAACAGATGCCCTATGCAGACTGACTCACAAAACCACATTTACACTGTATTGCATACTGGCCACACAGAGGTGACCTCTGCCGGACATACAGAGGTATGTCACACCCATAGCTGGGTGACAACCACCATGGCAACATATCACAATCCCTCCGGGATACACGCTCTAGGGCCCTAAACCTTGTCAGTTCACTAAACAGCACATGCTGGAGGGATAGGTTCCCATCTCGGAGATATGCCATACACTGGAATAAACCACCTAGCAATGACAAACAAGGCTCCTCATTAGCAGTTGTCATAAATCCCCCTGATGATTGTGTGGGAGATTGGTAATACACCCCAGGAAACACCTCTGTGGTTCTGGTTGGCAGGGGCAAGTGAAATCAAAGTACATGTGTGTCAAAGGCCAGGGTAGCATATGGCTAGGCTGTCGTAGGCCCTAGGGCCAACAGCATATTACCTACCTAAAAAAAAAAAAAGCAGATCCAACGCAACACTTGAAGACAGGCACGAGTTTAATACAGGTTAAGCGCTTTTCGTCGCTCAAGTTTGAGCAACTTCTTCAGACAACAAACTAAATTCCATTCACATTTTTATACTCTCACGTCACAAGTAAATTTCATTAAGGAAATCAATTAGCTAACAATTTTTCAATTAAAAACCCGCCAAATAAAAAGCACCAAAGCATTACAACTTCTACAACTAATAGCAGCAAAAAGTATATAATACATATAATAAAAATGCTTATATTATTACTTGTCTCATAAAAATATAAATGGACATATATAAATAATTAAATAGTATACCGAACAAAGGATATATGCTCAATATTTAATATTTAATGTATAATATTTGATATTTAATATTTAATGTTAAACATTTCATCTACATTGTTCTAGTACTATGTCATACTGCAATATAAAATCATGTCTCATCCTAATTAACTCTATTAACTACTACATTACTAAATGTGTTGCCAAAAAAGTTTTTAAATAAAATTTACCAGTAAAATTGCGATACAAAACCAGCATATGTATAATTGAAATGTAGTTTAAAACTAAAGTGCTACAGAACCAGTACATGCAAAACAGAAATGTAATTCCTGATCATGTAATGAATACAATACTAAAATAATAGTAAATTCTAAAGTCAAAACCTGGACCACCCTGACACAGCTCGGACAAAAGAGAGAGGGGAGTGGGGGGGCAGGAATATAGAGAAGGGGGGGGAGGGAAGGAAAAGGGAAATTCTTTGCCCCTCCCCTTCTCTATATTCCTGCCCCCCACTCCCTATGTCCGGTAATGATTGACTTACCATTATTTGTTATTCATTACATGATCGGTATTCTGTTACATGTAATTCTACACACATTACTGTTCATTTCAATACTATGCTGATTTTAATTATTTAAAACACATTTAAAATGTAGTTAATGGTAGAGATGAGACATGGTTTGCAGTATGTGTGCTGGTATAGACAATGTGAAAATGTTAACATTAAATATTAAATATCAAATATTATACATTAAATATTAAATATTGACATATATGTTATTTATTGATATATATGTCCATTTATATTTATGAGACAATAATATAAGCATTTTATATGTATTATATGCTGCTGCTGTGAAGTGCTGGTTGGTGAAAATGTGGTGTTCTAAATAATTGCTTTGACGTAAAAATGAATGAACTGTTGTCTGAAAAGTTGCTCAAACGGCGAACATGCTTCGTGCCTATCTTCGAAATGGATTGAATCTGCTTTTTCTTAGTTTGTTCCTGGTTTACTGATATTACCTACCTATGAAACTATGCACTCACACATGTACTCAATGCAATACCTGCAATGTGAGGTTGAATAAGTGTAACGCTGAATGTCTGCAAGGTCTGTAAAGGTGTGATAGCTTAGTGTGAAGTTGTATCTGACATGGTAGTGTCTATCCTAGCTGTGAGGACATCAAATGATGTGTAATGTACTGTTAGGCAGACATAGTAGTACGGCATATGATGTGACGTAGTTCCTTGTTGACGAATGTGGTGTCTCATTGTATGTTAAAGCAATACATGTATGCTTAGTGAGTGGTACTGCTGGTGAATCCAACTCCCATATGAACTGTAGTACTACCTGAAGCTGTAGGCCTAAACAGCACAGTATTGTGTGTGTTCACATTGCTTGGAAACACTGTCATGTGTGTTTCCTGTAGTCTGCACAGAGAACAAAGCTCAGGCATAAGGGTGTGTAAGTAGTGGCACACAGTACTGTTTGGTACACAGCTAATGCTCATCTGTGTTGGCATACAGTGGTGCGTTGTATGTTTGTCTGATGTGTGTGTAATTATGCCTGTACAATGGCTGCAATCATATGTGTGTGACAGGGTATACGTGTGTATCCAGCAACATATATACTCTGTTACAGCAGCATGCCACCTATAGTAACAACTGTACACATCTGTTAGGCAGGGCTATGGCATCAATGACTAGGGTGGTTGACTGGTACTACTGTACCTGTACTTTACATCCATTGCAATGGATGACATCTCTGTTCGTGCATTGGTGTGATAGACACCCCTGTCTTGAGGTTGTGCAATGTGTCACAAACAGTGTGTCGGGTACTGTTGTATAGTGGTGTGATATACAGAGTGTGCCAGGCAGTGTTAGTTGTGGCCTGAGAACCAATAAGTGGTATTGAACGTGTGTAACCTCTGACAGACAATAGGATGATATATATGTCAGTAAAGTGATATCTGTGGTTAAAGGTGTAAAGTGTGCCACAGGACTCGCTCTCACATATTGTTCATATCTTTTTCAGCCAGATGGCCCACCAACGCAACCCATCGTACACAGCGGATGAGGAAGAGGTGATACTGCAAAGCCTATTGCAGCAGTACATGATGCTGTTCTCCAGAAGCAGCCAGCACCAGCAGGAGTGGACTGCACTGTGGCAGGAACTTGTTTGTCGGGTAAATGACATACGCATGCATAATCGGACATATGAGCAGGTACGCCATCACTGCAGTGATTTAATTAGACATGTCCGGTGGCGTGCGTCTGATATCCAAAGACAACAGCTTGCCACAGGTGGTGGGGTGGCCATTCATCTCCCCCTCACCAGAGTGAAGGAGCTGCTCCTAGGCATGGTGGCTCCTGGACAACAGCAACATCAACCTCTGACATGTGTTGTCATGGAGACCAGAGCCACCCAGCACGTCCACCTGGAGCAAGCAGGTAACATGCCCTATCTGTAGATGACAGTTAACTGTATTGTTAGATTATGTCTACGTGAGATGTGTACTGTGTGTTTAGCAGTTCTGCTGTCTAGTGTTGTGCAATACTGATATTTCGAATAATATCTCTACACCTGTGACTGTTGACTGTTGTTATACTGCAGTTTAGCATACCCACTGTAGCAATGCCACAGTTGTGGCCACTGACCAACTCTCTCATATTCTCAGAGGTCCCTCTGGTGTGACAGCAGGGCAGCCGATCCATGCTGGTGAGTGTGTTATAACTGCAATGTTGGTAATGAAATATGCATGTCATAGGTGAGGTGTAGGCCATGTACACGTAACACACCTACGCATAATGCATGCCATGCATGTTTGCTGTAAGACGTTGCACAGCTCAGTAATGTCAGTAGCTGTCTCAATGACATGCAATACACAGAGCATAAGACTCAGTTGTGGCAACCCAGTACTGCACATTGGATAGGCATAGTTGCAACACCTGTACACAACATAACACGTTTATCATACGCAGTACACAAAGACATGCTACATATGGCATAACCACACACCCACTGTAAGGTCACACTTCAGTATCCCACATGTCATCCACACACACATGATGTACCTCAGGGGTAGAGGCCTATCATGGGGCTGTGCAACACTCTTCAACACATAACACAGTCATGTTGGGCAATGCTCCCTATTGGGCACCTCATACAACCATGTACAAAGTGGCTGTGTAACAGTGAACATAGCCACGGCACTGCAGTTCAGGTACAGCATGCTAGGCGGTGGTCTGTCACACAGTAGTAGCCGTGAGTGACCACAAGATGCATGATGATGATGATGATGATGATGGCACATGGTACTACATCCCATCCAGTTACAGTGACCACAGTACTACACATAGCGGTCTTTGCTTTGCACCTCATTGTTGTGTGTGTGCAAACATATGCATCTATACACAATATGCATAGCATGTTGTGTGTGTGCTTACATATGCCAGTATACACAATATGCACAGCTGTCGCCATCTGTACAAAGAGTCACATATATGTCCTGGAATGCTACTGGGTGTATAGGTCGCATGACACACATTGGGTATGTGTGGTGTTTAATGTTGCAGTCGTGTAGCATGCCATGTCATGGCTGGCACCGACATATCTGCAATATGTCCCACACTCACCATAACCACTGTACAATGACCATGTCGAGCATTGGGATTCCTTCACGTCTACATGCACCACTCATCCCATGTCTGTACATTGCATGCATTTGCTACACCTGTGCCCACTATTATTTGCAATGGACACAGACACTCTAATCAGACATGGCAATCTATGTGTCATACAGGGTGTAGACAATCACTGAACAACTACACACATGCATCAAAGCCATGTATAATGTCATTAAATAGGGCCGTCTACACTTGCACTGCATGGTCTTGAGCAACACATATTCTGCATGCTGATACGTGTGAGGTGACTGTTTGCCTTGTGATACTGTCACCCACCTTCACCCACTATTGTGTATGTCTTGGAGTGCTGGTGTATGTGTGTGTGTGTGTGTGTGTATGTGCTGTGGTGAGCAGTGTGCATGTGTGCATGTCTTCATGTGTGCTAACATCATGTACAGATTGTGAAGTGTGTTTCCTGTCTTCCTTCCACAGGTGCTGGCAGAGTTAGGGGTGTCTGATTGCAGCAGGGAACCTGATGTCACTGCCACTAATAGTGGAGATGATGAGACATGTATTGTGGCACAGGAAGGTCTGACAGGGTCTGTAGTTGGTCCACCAATCGACAGTACACAGTGTTCAACCCCATCTATGCGCACACTCATAGTGCCAATACATCCCTCATCACCAATGGCCTTAGCTGAGGGACAGCATACAGTTGGCATTGACCAGGAGAGTGTGGTACCCATGGCACATGCATCCCCTCACAGCAGCCATAGCCAGATTACTGGAACGGTACCACATAGGAGGATGTCCAGGGGTTCTCGTGGGAGTACCACTGGTCGTACTGCCCCTGGTAGACGTGCCCCCAGAGGTATTACAATATCCAGTATGTTCTGGGCTGTAATGCAGGCACAGGCACGTATGGAACGGTACATACCTGACAGGGACTAAGGGCGCAGAGGGCCCATTACACTGCTATCAATGACAGCATCCGTGACCTTGCCAGTGCCATCCGGAATTACACCGAGGTCATTGACAGCCATTGGAGGGAGACATTAGATGTCCTCCAGAATGTGTTAGTCATGAGCCAGGACCGTGCGGGACGGATGAGAAGCCAACATGGACGCATGCCAGCAACAGCATCAGCTGGCAGTCATCGTGGACAGACCACGGATCACAGCCACTCCCGTAGTGGCAGTACCAGCCCCAGCAATGCTGGGGCTGGCCTTTCCATTGACCGTCCTACTAGACCACATGCACGTGGCACTGGCCAGTCCCAGCAGGGACATGGGTCCAGACATCATACCTCTGCCTCTGATGATAGCACCCAGTCAGGGTTGGTACCCGATACTGCCCGTAGCACCCCTGCCATGCACAGGTACCATGTCCGTGGCCGGAGACAGTGATCTGTACGGCCTATCAGGTACAGTCTGTGGCTGTCCCACAACTGCCCGTACATGGCAGCCACATGGTGGAGTTGTGTGCATGCAGACACACACACATTAACCAAACTAGGGCTCACACATACACACACACACACATTACATCAACATTGGCCCATGCTGTACTGCTGTCCCTCACACACACACACACACACACACACACACACACACACACACACACACACACACACACACACACACACAGACATGTTGATTGGATGGGTCAATGTCAGGCTCTGGGAAACCAACAACACACCCTGTGCATATGATGACACCTATGCCACCTCCTGTCATCAGTAACATTGATGCAGGAATAGGCTAACATGGTTCTGATGCACAGGGTGACATTATAGCAGTGTAGCAATAGTAGCAAGTTGCCAACAGGAAAGTGTAATGATATCCTTGTAGGTATATCTGAGCAGGCATTATGCGCATCACAGCTCTGATAGTCATTGCAGTTAAACTCTTTTTTTCTAGAGGCTCCTTTAGCTGTTTAAAAACTTTCATTTAAAGGCTCACTGCTGCTTTTCAGCTGTGAGAAACATTTCTGCAGTTTGTTTCCCACCCTCCCTCCCTGTTCGTATAGTGTTTTTATAGTTGGTGGCTTTGCAGTTGCCCACCCCTAGTGTAAATTTGATCTGGGACCCTCCTCCCAGTCTAGTGTCATTACCTCATTCTACCCAGTACAAGGAGAACATTTGAGAAGGCCAATCAGCTTAGTTTCTTTCCTT